>NW_006771517.1:2637408-2714140 GCF_000442215.2 Lipotes vexillifer | reverse complement strand
CCCGTGTCCCCTGCATTGGCAGGCGGACTCTCAACCACTGTGCCACCAGGGAAGCCCAAGATAACTTTTTTTTTTCCCCCTAGGAATTGTGCTCCAGGGGTTGCACTTAATGTATTACAACCAGAGCTTCATCCACATTTGATTTAGATGGTGAGATTTGGGAGTTTTGAATTGATGAGCTTTAGATGAGATTTTTGGACTTTGAGTTGGCCTTTAATGGAATGAGACCTTAGGATAGAATGGATATATTTGCATTTGGGAGAGATATGAGTCTTTGGAGCCCATAGGGTGGACTGTGTTAGGTAGAATGATCCCCCAAAGATATATGTGCCCTAACCTCTGGAATCTGAATTTGTTACTCTTTTGCGGCAAAAGGGACTTTGCAGATGTAACTGTGGTTTACGGATCCTAAGATAGGAATATTATCCTGGATTTTCTGGGTAGGTCCAGTCTATGCACATGAAAGCAGAGAACTTTATCCAGCTGCAGTTAGATTTGAAGCAGGAGAGGGTCTCACCCTGCTATTACTGGAGGGGACCACGAGGAAAGCACAAGGAGTGCTGGCAGCCCCAGCTGACAGCCGGCAAGGAAATGGGGACCTCAGCCCTACATCCGCAAGGAACCACATTCAGCCAACAATCTGAATGAGCTTGAAAGCAGATTCCCCACCCCAGAATTTCCACAAAGGAACACAGCCCTATGGACACCTTGATTTTTGGCCTTGCAGGACCATAAGTAGAGGATCCAGCCAAGCCTACCTCACTTCTAGCCTATAGAAACTGTAAGATAATAAATTGTGTTGTTTTATGTTTGCGGTAGTTTGTTACAGCAACAATAGAAAACCAATTAGAAAATTTAAAAATTTTAAGAAAAAGAAAACTAATTAGAGGGGTTTTGCTGATTTTATTTAAGAATCTTTGGGGGATTATTTTCTAGAGAACAAAGGCAGCAAAGATTATTCTGTAGTGATTTGGTTCTGGAAGACTTCACAGAATAATGGTGTTGAGTGGAACCTAGGCCTCTTCCCTAGATGTTTAAGCATCCTGTTACTGTCATTAGATGCAATTTGAAGGGGCTAAATGACCAGCTCAGTAAAACGTAGATTCTAGAGCTCTAGGCCATTCTGGTAGAATTTCTATAAATTGATAATTCTTCCATGCCTATAATAAACGTCTTGGATAATTCCTTCATTCATTTTTATCGGCTGAATAAGGCATTGAGTTTGACAACCCTTTATAGACTTAATTCCTGTTTTTTAGAAGAGATGGAAATGAGTGATTTTTTTTGTATTTTTTTTAACATCTTTATTGGGGTATAATTGCTTTACAATGGTGTGTTAGTTTCTGCTTTATAACAAAGTGAATCAGTCATACATATACATATGTTCCCATATCTCTTCCCTCTTGCGTCTCCCTCCCTCCCACCCTCCCTATCCCACCCCTCCAGGCGGTCACAAAGCACGGAGCTGATATCCCCCGTGCCATACGGCTGCTTCCCACTAGCTGTCTACCTTACGTTTGTTAGCGTATATATGTCCATGCCTCTCTCTGAGTGATTATTTTTTTTTTTTTTCCTTTATTTTTTTATTTTTTTTTTGCGATATGTGGGCCTCTCACTGTCGTGGCCTTTCCCGTTGCCGGACGCGCAAGCTCAGCGGCCACGGCTCACAGGCCCAGCCGCTACGCGGCTCACGGGCCCAGCCGCTACGCGGCATGTGGGATCCTCCCAGACCGGGGCACGAACCCGTATCCCCTGCATCGGCAGGCGGACTCTCAACCACTGCGCCACCAGGGAGGCCCATGAGTGATTATTTTTTATGAATGGATAACCACTACTATATACAGTAGTCTGTCTGGTCTTTCATACCTCCCACCCCAACCCAAAGTTGTTGTAAGGTCTTTTCTCCCTGTCATTGTCATTCGAGGTTAATAAGATTTGGGTGTATAACTAAATCACTTTGCTGTACACCTGAAACTATTACAATATTGTAAATCAACTATACTTCAATTTCTAAAAAAGCCAAAACAGTTTTAAAAAAAAAAAGAATAAAGTTTGGGGATCATAATTGCAGAATAGAGTTCTAGCTTTTAAGAAAGGCTTTTTTGTTGTTTATCTGTATGTTATTGATTAGATTCATAAAATGTGGACTCTCAACTTTAGTGAAGGGAACTTCAGAGGATGGAGGAAATAAGGCAGCTCACGGGCCCAAGCCGCTCCGCGGCATGTGGGATCTTCCCGGACCAGGGCACGAACCCATGTCCCCTGCATCGGCAGGCGGACTCTCAACCACTGCGCCACCAGGGAAGCCCAAAGACTGAGTCTTTTTAAAAGTTTAAGGTGAAAGAATTAACAGTATTATACTAGGAGTGAGATTTCACTGGTTTCTACGAATTCTGTGTCTTTCAGCCTTAAACATAAGAAGTGTACTTAGCAGTGGTTACTGTGGTAGGCAAGCTTTTTTTACGTTAATGATGATAGTGTTTTCTTGCATAGAAAATATGTGTCGTCTGAAGTGAGGGTTTTAGGGTTAAATACCAGGGTACGCTTAGAATAACGTTTTATAATTTTATGTGTCACATCTTAAATGCCTTTATATTGGCCACTTTTTTCTTTTCATACTTTCTGGTCTTGTGGATTTTCTGACAGGTTTTTATTAGCTGAAACATTTTAATCTGCTTGGAAAAGTGAACACTTGAAATTTTTCTGAAATTATGACTAATGCACTAATGGGCATTTCTCAATTTAGCTAGCTCATTAATATTATATTATTTTTAAGAAAGCAACCTTGTTAAAAATGAATGTGTAAATTATTTTCCTAAAAATTTAATCATGTCATATCAGAAAGTACAAACTAGCCATTTGGCTTTATTGAATTTATAACCAGTTTTAAACAATGTTACTCTTTCAACAAGCCCTGAGTTCTTGCTACATTTCAGGTAGGTGCTGTGCTGAGGCTAAATTATCCTGGACATTGTAAATTTGTCCAGTGACATTTTGTAATAACGCATCATTCCATAACTTAGCTTTCTGGAGTGTTTTCTGATGAAAACTCCTTTGGCTTTGTATCTTAGGTATAGTTTCTGAAACAGCTGCAGAAATTTGGTGGGCAGTGGATTGAGAATTCCTCATTCTGAATGGAATTCTTTAACAGATTACTGCGAGGACTGGGGGAACGAGGCAGCAGGATAGTTGGAAAGAGCTCCAGCTTTGGAGTGAGACAGACCAAGTATGGGTTAAGTAACCAAGGTTACTTAACTTACTCTTAAGCCTGGATTTTGTCATCTCTGCAGTTAGGATAACAACTACCTTGGGCACAACTTTTTTTTTTTTTTTTTTTTGGCGGTATGTGGGCCTCTCCCTGTTGTGGCCTCTCCTGTTGTGGAGCACAGGCTCCGGACGCGCAGGCTCAGCAGCTATGGCTCGCGGGCCCAGCCGCGGCATGCAGGATCTTCCCGGACCGGGGCATGAACCCATGTCCCCTGCATCGGCAGGCGGACTCTCAACCACTGCGCCACCAGGGAAGCCCGGCACAACTTATTTATTAGCCTTCTGTTTCTTCATCTGTAAAATGGGGGTCAGTACTTACCTCAGAATATTCTTGTGAGGATTAATAGCTAAAGTGCCAGCTAATGTTATCTCAGGGTAACTCTGAGGATTAAAGGAGATAATTTATAGAATGCCAGGTGCCTTTCCTTTCCCTGTCCGTGAAGACAGTGTTCATTGCCAGTGTTGCTATGCTTTACACTATTTTCATTTTTTGCTGCCAGGAGTTCTTATTTTTCAGTGAGGCCTTTTGACCTATACTTCTGTTTCTGGTGTGGCCTGCTGGGTGGGTGAGGTACTAAATTGCTGCTGCTTAGGGGTGGGTCAGTATGTAACTCATGCCCAGTGTAGATTGCCTCAGTTACTCACCTTCAGTGTGCATTGCCAAAGTGGTTATCTGGTCTTGGTGAATCTAGGGTTCTCTTGCTTCTAGATAGAGAAGTGAATCTTCCCATCGCAGACTTGGGGACAGTTCAAGCTTTGCTCACCTATAGACTTGTGAACCTGGGATCAGAGACCTTATTCCCAGTGGTTCTTTGATCACAGTTTGGGAATTAACTTTTGTATTGTGTGTTTGGAGGAGAACTTTTTCCTGCGTTAACATGTTCTCTGTGTCTTGCTCTCTCAGGTAATCCACTAACTTGCTTTCTTTGCTCTGTATTCTTAAATCATACATATACTGCTTAGGCAGAGCAGGAACCTGTCTTTATCAGTACTTTACAGTACTCTGTATTTATGACTCTATAGAATGAATACAAATAGCCATCTGCCTTGGGAGTTGTTCTTCCATCTTTTCAAACGTGATTTTGTATACCACTGTGACCTGGTGGCCAGCCCATTCAGATAGGAGAATAATGAAGACTCCAGATTGTTGAAACTCATATCCCTCACGCCTCACCTTGCCTCCAAATTTAAAGCAATCCATTTCATTGTCATGTTACAAAGGTAAGCTGTTGTTGAATCAGTGTGCAGAATTGGGGAAATAGTGTTGAATTAGTGAAAATAACCTATTTAGGCTTTGAAACCTAACATTTGACTTGAGTTCAAATCTGGCCTCTGCCACTTAGTATCCTTGTGACTTTTGGCAGGTTATTTAACCTCTGAATCTATGTTTATTTCTAAAAAGAGAATCTACATCTCATACCGTATCTGGTTTATAAGAGGCATTCAAATGATAGTTATTACATACATAGATGGATTCTACTTTGGATTACTCTAGGTCGCAAATGAATCTTTTTTTTTCCCCAGAGGGTTGTGGCCAGTGGAATAAAGTTTCAGATTGTGACTTTATTTCACTCGTGTTGCCTGGTAAAAGGATACACAGATGATAGCTTCTTTGCCCATCGTGTATTATATTTTGTATTATTGGAGACTACTGTACTTCAAACTTATGTCAAGTGTTTGAAATATAACTGTTAATTCAAATCAAACTGCTTGGGTTTTTTTGTTTTTTGTGTTTATTTAAGTGTAGTTGATTTACAGTGTTTCAGGTGTACAGTAAAGTGATTCAGAGATATATATATATAATATATAATATTTATTTATATATAATTTTTTTCATATTCTTTACCATGCTTAGGTTTTCTTATAATTCTTCCGTTCACTGGAAGACCTCCCACTGTTGCTATGTTATTTATGTAACACTGACACTTTGATTCCTTTTCTGGCTTAAAGGTGGAGAAATGAAATTCACACAGAAGGCCCAAATGCTAATGTTTTTTTGTGATTCCTTACTTGCTGGTTTGTTTTATGGAAATGCTTGAGTGTATTGTCTTTAAAGCAAGAATCCTGTAAGTTTTGCAGATGGGAATAAAAATAAGGCCCAGTGATATATTAAGATTATAACATCTTGAAAATCCTGCAGGGTTATGCAAGCAGTAACTTGATAACTTCATGAAGTTATCGGGTGTTATTGTGAATATTTATATTCTGAATTCAGACCCTTAACAGGGCCCGAAAAAAACTTATACTGTTGGCTTTGAACAGGTAGTTTTCTTGCTTATTCAGTGTGCACTTGGAGTCTTGGGATTTGAGGGTTGGATTGGGTATGGGGAACTGTCAAGGAGCTAATTGTTAAACTTTTTGGCCTGTGTATTTTTCCCCAGTTAAAAAAAAACATTATTTATATGGCGTTAGTTTGATAAAGTAGAGGAAAAAAGATAGCTTCATTTAATCTTACATTCATTTCCCTCACTAATCTATTTTCTTTTGATTTATTTCAAGCTATAGGGTTAGGAGGTTTAGGTTGTTTTTTGTTTTCTTGTGCCAATGACCTCCAAATAGATGATCTCCCAGAAGGAATGGTAGTATATTAGTGAACTATACTTGAAAACTGCAAAAGGTGATTGCTTATCTCTTGAAATAAAGGGGAGCTATGAAATAATATAGTTTTCTCAGCCTACTTGCATGGATTTTGACTATTGAGCTTATGATCTCTTTAGGTTAATTAAATCAGAATTTTTCAGCCAGTGGACTGTATCAGGGAGAGTTACAGAAGTGCTGAGATTCTGGTCCCCTCAGCCTTCTGGCCATTTGTGCAGGGTACAGGGCCTCCAAGCCAATGATCTTAGGTCAAAAGGTCTTGATCCTTTATCTAAGTCTGCCATATAAATATTTTCTCTTTGTGTTTTGACTTTTTAAAAGCTGTAAGCCCTAATTCAGAAAGTTCAGTAATTGAGTATCTTAACAGTTTTAAGACTCTAGGGGATTCCAATCTTAAAGTAGTCTTGGCTTTAAGTTTAGAAAAAACCATTTTAAAGTCTCTGACCCTCAAGCAGTTCTCTTGCCATGTATATTTCAGGGGATATACTTTATTTATTTTAATAAGTTTATTTATTTATTTTTGACTGTGTTGGGTCTTCACTGCTGTGCGCGGGCTTTCCCTAGTTGCGGCGAGTGGGGGCTACTCTTAGTTGCGGTGCACAGGCTTCTCACCGTGGTGGCTTCTCTTGTTGTGGAGCACGGGCTCTAGGCACACGGGCTTCAGCAGTTGCAGCACGTGGGCTTCAGTAGTTGTGGCTCACGGGCTTGGTTGCTCCGCGGCATGTGGGATCTTCCCAGACCAGGGCTCCAACCTGTGTCCCCTGCATTGGCAGGTGGACTCTTAACCACTGCGCCACCAGAGAAGCCCTCAGGGGATATACTTTAAAGTGTAAGATTAAACGATTAAAGTTTGGACACTTGTAAAGAAATTCAATTTCTTATTTTTTTAAGCAGTAATGGAAGGCAAAACTGAAGTTCCCTTGTGTAAAACTGGTGTCCTCACCTGACTCTGAATGCCACTGTATCTTTTCTGAAGCTGACATTTTGTTAATCATTCATCAAGCATGGGTCTCATGCTGGAATATAAATTGAAGCCTAGGATACATTGTCTTCCTCTCTTCCTTCAGGAAAAAATGGGATATGCGTAACTTGAGAAATTTAATTGTATAGTATTCATGTAAATTATTGAGTTAACCTTTTTTTTTTTTGCTGCTCGCCTTGAGTGATCTTAGTTCCCTGACCAGGGATCGAACCCGTGCCCCCCTGCAGTGGAAGCATGGAGTCCTAACCACTGGACCGCCAGGGAATTCCCATCAAGTTAACCTTTTAAAAGTGATATTTTGCAGTGTGAAAAATGTACCTTTCCTTTTGTCTAATTCAGCGATTCTTAGTTTTCCTGGGGTTTACAGATTTCTCTGAGCCTGTAATGAAAGCTCCTGATCTTTTCTTCAGAAAAATGTACCTGCACAATGCTACTTTGTATATACTTTAGGGAGTTAATGAACCTCTGATCTCATTGATAAACTCCATTTTGAAATAATTTGTATGGTCCAAATAACAGTTTCCCCTTTTTGTTATTTTTAATACAGTAACACTGGCATGACTTATTTGTCAAAGTACTCTTTTTTTTTTAATTGAAGTGTAGTTGATTTACAACGCTGTGCCAATCTCTGCTGTACAGCAAAGTGACGCAGTTATACACATACATACATTCTTTTTCAAATATTCTTTTCCATTATGGTTTATCCCAGGAGATTGGATATAGTTGCCTGTGCTATACAGTAGGACCTTGTTGTTTATCCATTCTAAATGAATAGGTTGTGTCTACCAGCCCCAAATTCCCAGTCCATTCTTCTCCCCCTCCCCCCTGGCAACCACAAGTCTGATCTCTATGTCTGTGAGTCTGTTTCTGTTTTGTAGGTAGGTTCATTTGCACCATATTTTAGATGCCACATATAATTGATATCATATGGTATTTGTCTTTCCTCTCTCTGACTTACTGCACTTACTATGATAACTGCACTCCAGTTGCATCCATGTTGCTGCAAATGGCATTATTTTGTCATTTTTTTATGGCTGAGTAGTATTTCATTGTATATATGTACTACCTTTTCTTTATCCATTCATTCATCTGTCAATGGACATTTAGGTTGTTTCCATGTTTTGGCTACTGTGAATCGTGCTGCTGTGAACATAGGGGTGCATGTATCTTTTTGAATTATAATTTTGTCTCGGTATATGCCCAGGAGTGAGACTGCTAGATCATTCTATTTTTAGTTTTCTGAGGAACCTCCGTACTGTTCTCCATAGTGGGTGTACCACCTTACATTCCTACCAACAGTGTAGGAGGGTTCCCTTTTCTCCACACCCTCTCTAGCATTTGTTATTTGTAGACTTTTTAATGATGGCCATTCTGACTGATGTGAGATGGTACCTCATTGTAGTTTTGATTTACATTTCTCTAATAATTAGTGATTTTGAGCATCTTTTCATGTGCCTCCTGGCCATCTGTATGTCGTCTTTGGAGAAATGTCTATTAAGGTCTTCTGCCCATTTTTCAGTTGTTTTTTGTTATTGAGTTATATGAGCTGTTTGTATATTTTAGAAATTAAGCCCTTGTTGGTTGCATCATTTGCAAATATTTTCTCCGAGACTGTAAGGTGTCTTTTCGTTGTTGTTATTTGTTTGTTTGTTTATGGTTTCCTTTGCTGTGTAAAAGCTTGTAAGTTTGATTAGATCCCATTTGTTTATTTTTGGTTTTATTTCTGTTGCCTTAGGAGACTGACCTAAGAAAACATTGGTACGACTTATGTCAGAGAGTTTTGCCTATGCTCTCTTCTAGGAGTTTTATGGTGTCATGTCTTAGTCTTTAAGCCATTTTGAGTTTATTTTTGTGTATGGTGTGAGGGTGTGTTCTAACTTCAGTGGTTTACATGCAGCTGTCCAACTTTCCCAGCACCACTTGCTGAAGAGACTGTCTTTTTCCCATTTTATATTCTTGCCTCCTTTGTCAAAGATTAATTGTAGGTGTGTGGATTTATTTCTGGGCTCTCTGTTCTCTTCCACTGATCTGTGTGTCTGTTTTTATACCGATAGGGCACTGTTTTGATTACTGTAGCTTTGTAGTATTGTCTGAGGTCTGGGAGAGTTATACCTCCAGCTTTGTTTTTGTTCCTCAGGTTGTCACAGTATTCTTTCAACAAATATTTCTGAACGGTATTCTGTGTCAGCTTCTGTGGTAGATTCCTCAGGATACAAAGGCACTATTCTCTACTTTTGGAGCTTTGTTTAGCTAGGGCAACAGATGTGTAAACAGTACAGTGACACTGCTAGATGGAAAAGGTAAGCAAAGTGTGCTGTTGGAGTACAGAGGAGGGGTCTTGGTCATTAGAAATTTTCTGTAAATCTGTGCTTAGGTCTGTATTTCTTAATTGGCAAAAAGCATACTGCAAAGTACTCCAAGGTGTTTTTTGTTAAGTTCTAACTGGACTAGTAATGGAAACTAAATCAAGGAGCAAATGGTGTTAAGTTGAGAGCTTAAACCGGCTTGCTGTTGCATCTGATAATGCTGAATGTCTTCTTTGCCCATATTTTTCCCCAGTTACCTTTTTAAAATATACCACTTTAAATTTACTTATATATTTATAAATTTATATATTTAGTATAGAGGAGGGATTGCTAAGTGAAATACCTGCAGGAGTCAAGCCAGTAAGATAAATGTATAGAGTTGTCCAGGTTTACCTGTGGCATCTTCCAGTGGGTTGGTTTTAGAGCCCATTGTTGGATAATCACCGTTAGCAGATCCAAGTGATTTTGTCAGTGCAGGGATGCAGAATCATTGTTACCAGAAAGACAGATATTTCTCCTTCCTTCTTAAGAGAAACTGAAGGCTGATTTTTTTTTAGTTTTGGCAACCAAGTCACACTTAGAAATATTTATTATGAAAATCTTTAACAAATAATTGAACTTAATATCTGATTCACTTTTTAAAAACACTGTGGAAAACTTGCACAAGAATGTTCATAGCAGCATTATTCATAATGGCCATAAAGTGGAAACAAATGTCCATCAACTGATGAGTGGATGAACAAAATGTGGTATATCCTTACAGTGGATTCAGCCATAAAAAGGAATGAACTACTGTAAAGCTACGTCATGGATGAACCTTGAAAATATGCTAAATGAAAGAAGCCAGATACACAAGGATACATATTGTGTGATTCTGTTTTTATGAAGTGTCCAGGATAGGCAAATCTATAGAGACAGAAAGCAGATTAGTGGTTCTTAAGAGGTGAGGGGGTATTAGGAGTGACTGCTATGGGATATTCATTTTCTTTGGAGGTGAAGGTAATGTTCTGGAATCATATGGTAGTGATGGTTGCATGCTACAAACATACTAAAAACCACTGAATTGTACACTTTAAAATGATGGATGTGATGTTGTGTGGATTATATCTGTTTTAAAAGTTGGAAGAAAAAATACTGTGTGAGTCAAATAGGACATATATGTTCGCTATAAAGCAGAACGAATAGGCTGTGAATCTAGACAGAATATTTTAAAATCACCACCTCATTGTGACACTGTAAAAATTGCTCAGATTCACCTTCTGTAAAATGGGAAAGGTATTACCTAGGTCTTAGAGTTGTTAGGTTTAAAAGTGATAAATATAAATCCCAAGGAGTAGTATAGGCATAGGCGTTCACATTTCTTTAAAATTGGAAGCTGGAAAATGTTTGCTGCCCTCTGTTCCAGCCTATTATCTGTTGTTGGCAAGTCTAGGACAACCCACCCTATTAATTATTGCTTATTGATCACCTGCAGGGAGTATCTCTGCAGGGTAACCTATCTCCATGATAGTAAAGGAGGGAGAGGGAGAGGATATTACGCCTTATATTCTGCAGTTTCCTCACTGTAATCAGATAGGTTAAATGACAGATCCAAGGTCATATTTGGTCATAGTGGCTCCAGTGTTCCTGTTCTTATAAATCCAAGGTTCACATTTTTCAGTAATAGAGTACTGAACTGTTTCTGTAGCTCTATCAAGGATTGTACGGCACTGTGCTCATCACCTGGGTAAAATGCATGGCCTCATAAAACTTGTGGTTCCAAAGAAACATCTCTCACACATACTGACTGGCTTCACATCTCATTGGGAAGTGATAGTATGACTGTTATGTGATACAATTTACATGCAAGACCAAAGAGCATCTTTAAAATTGGCTGCACATCAAATATCCATTATACCTGTACAGCCAAACTGCTTTTCTCAGTTCTGAACAGGAGCAGGTCCGTATGCAAGGAAATTTGATTTTTGCCAAAATATTGTCTATTACTGTCTTAATATAAGTTCATCAAGCATTTATGGAACATATCAACATGCTTAGGCACTGTGATAAACACAGGGTATATACCAAGAGAAATAAACCATGGTTCAGGTCCTTGAATTGATAGTTTGAGTGAGAAGTATGTAAACAAAACACATGTGATAATGTAATGAGTATATAGGGGTGCTTTGGCACCATAGAGGAAGTATTTTGGTTCATTTTGGAGAGTTGTGGAAGGCTTCATTGTGTATGTAAAAGTTGCTGATTCTTGAAGGGTGAGTAGGATTTCCCCTAGCAAGCTGTATTGTGGAGGGCATAAAGTATAATGGCACAGAAAAGGCGGGGGGAGCATGTTCAGTACTCATTTGCTTAACATTTTTAAAAGTTTTAAACTTTTTACAAAGTGTTATGGAAATACTAAGCTGTGCAGTAGGAAGACATTAGGATAGAATGGAGGTTGAAAACTGATAGCCAGTTACAATACTGATTGAAATGGAAATGGCTAAATATTCAGGATTTTCATTTCCTCTTGTATCAGTTTTCCTAAGTCTTTTTCCTCTAAGTATTTCAAATATGTTCTTCATGTTATCCTATGTTTTAGGATACAGCATATGACAGGATTTTCCCCTTTTTTTAATTTTATTTTTTAAATCGGTATACAGTAAAATTGATTCCTTTTTGTGTGTACAGTTCTATAAAATTTGACACACAGAGAGTCAAGTAACCACCATCACAACAAGGGGACAGAACAATTATATCACCTCCCTCATATTACCCAGCCTCCCACCCCTATTCTCTGGCAATTTTTGTTCTGTTCTCTTCTGTTCTCACTGTTCTGTTCTCAGTTACTATAGTTTTATCTTTTCACAAATGTTACATAAATGGAATCAAGCAATATATAATATTTTGAAACTGGCTTCTTTCACTCAGTATTGCTTTTGAGATTCATCAGAGCTGTGTGTATCAGTGGTTAGTTCCTTTTTATTGTTGAGTAGAATTCCATTGTATGTATGGACCACAGTTTGCTTATCCATTTAAGATTCTTTGGTGATTATGAACAGAGCCGCTGTAAATCTACATGTATAGGCTTTTATGAACATAGTGAGTGGGGCTTCTGGGTTACGTGAAAATTTTTAACTGCCTAAGAAATTGCCAAACTGTTTCCAGAAGGGCTTTGTTATACTATTTTGCATTCCTACTAGCAATGTAAGATCTCTCTAGCACCTAGTATTGTTCACATTTAACTTTTCATTTGAAATAATTTCAGATTTACAGAAGAGCTGCAAAGATAGAATCCTCATATACCCTTCACCCAGCTTCCCCTAATGTTAACGTATCACATAACCATGACACTTTATTAAAACTTAGAAATTAACACTGATACAGTACTATTGACTAAACTGTGGACTTTATTTGGATTTTACCAGTTATGTCCTTTTTCTGTTCCAGGATCCAGTCCAGGATACCAAATTACATTTAGTTGTTTTGTCTCCTCTAGTCTGTGACAGTTTCTCAGTCTTTCCTTGATTTTCAAAACTTTGACAGTTTTGGAGAATGGTGAGATTTGTAGAATGTCCTTCAATTTAGGTTCTAATCTTTTTCTAATCTCTAATCATGATTAGATTGTGGTTATGGCTTTTTGAGAATGCCATAGAGATGATGTGCTCTTCTCATTACATATTTAGGGTATATGATATTAACATAACCTATCTTTAGTGATGTTTAGATAGTGTCTACCAGGTTTCTGCACTGTAGAGTTGCTATTTCTCCCTTTCCATACTTATTCATTAGAAGGGCTTTTCTAAGTCCAACCCACCTTCAAGAGAAGGAACATTAAGCTCCACCTCCTCGAGGGAGGCATATCAAATAATTTGTGGACATATGTTAAAACCATCATAGTAGTTAGTGAGTATCCTGGAGGAGATACTTAGAGGCTATGCAAATATCCTGTTCTCTTAAAAATTTTACTAACCAATTTTAGCATCAGTCAGTGGATCTTGCCTGTGGCAATTACTGTGCTCATCTAATGGTAATTTTCTATTTCTTTTTTTCTTTCTACATGTGTAAGTTGAATTCTTATGTAAGGAAGATTTTTTTAATTTATTAAATCATTTATTTATATAGTGTGGACTCATGGATGTTTATTTTATTCTTTGGGGTTACTATCTAATACTGTCATTATATTTTATTCAAATTGTTCAAGCTTTTGCACTTGGAACTCTTTCAGGTTGGCTCCCATGTCCCTTTGACTACAAGATTTGCCCGGCTATCTTATATTTTCCCTGCCTCGATCCTAGAATCAGCCATTTCTGTAAAGAGCCCTCCTTCCTTTTATTGGATACAGGTATTGAGAAACCAATGTTTGGACACTAGTTATTCTTGTTGCTACTCATTGACACTACTTCTAGGTGCTCTTAGTGGGCAGAGCTAGGAATTTGCATCCAGAAATGTCTGCTGTTCGTGGTGCACAGTTCTATGGGTTCTAACAATACTTAGAGTAATAAATCCACCTCTACAGTATTAAACAGAACAGTTGCATTTCCATGTGTCAGTCACTCACGTTCTGTCTTCATAGTTCTGCCTTTTTCAGTATGTCATATAAATGGAAACATACAATATCTAGCTTTTTGGATCTGGCTTCTTAACAAAATATATTTAAGATTCATCCATGTTGTTGTACAAATCAATAGTTTGTTTCCCATTGTATGATTATACCACCATTTATTTATCCATTCACCTGTTGGACATCTTGGTTGTTTCCATTTTTTTGCGATTATGAATAAAGCTGCTGTCAACATTTGCATACAGGTTTTTGTGTGAACATAGATTTTCAGTTCACTTGAGTAAATCCCTAGGAGTGGGAATGCTGAGTTACATGGTGTTTATTTAACTTTATAATCAGTGGCCAAATTTTTCCAAGATTGCTATACCATGTTGCGTTTTCATCAAGAATGAATTAGTTTCTGTTGCTCCGAATTAGTTTCTGTTACATCCTCACCAGCTTTTGGTGTTGTCAATTTCTTTTTAAGCCATTTTAATAACTCTGTAGTGGATCTCATTTTAATTTGATCTTTTGTAAAGTGTCTGTTCAGATCTTTTGCCGTTTGTTTTTTTTTTGTTTTTGGTGGTACGCGGGCCTCTCAGTGTTGTGGCTTCTCCCATTGCGGAGCACAGGCTCAGCGGCCATAGCTCACGGGCCCAGCCGCTCCGCGGCATGTGGGATCTTCCCGAACCATGGCACGAACCCGTGTCCCCTGCATCGGCAGGCGGACTCTCAACCACTGCGCCACCAGGGAAGCCCCCTTTTGCTTGTTTTTTAATTGGAGTGTTTTCTTGTTGTTGAGTTCTTTGTATTTCATACATGCAAGTCCTTTATCAGGTATGTGATTTGCAAATATATTCTATCTGTGGCATTTTTTTCATTCTGTTCGCAGTGTCTTTTACAGAGCAGAAATGTTTTAGTGTTGATGAGGTACAATTTTTCAGGTTTTACTTTTATGGATTGTGCTTTTGGTGTCATGTAAAGAACTCTGCCTAATCTCAAATCATAAGAATTTCTTATAAAGGTTTGATCATTTTACATTTAGATCCACAATCCATTGTGAGTTGTTTTTTTATAAGGTGTGAGGTTTAGATTGAAGGTCGTGATTTTGTATATGGATGTCCAAGTTTCCCAAGACTATTTACAGAAAAGATTATCCTTTCTTCTTTGAACTGCTTTTCCACCTTTGTCAAAAATCATTTGGCCGTATTTGTGTGGGTCTATTTCTATACCTCATTCTGTTCTATTGATTTATGTTTTATCCCTTTGCTAATGACACAGTTTTAAAAACTGTAAGCTTTGCAATAAATAACTTAAAATTAGATCGTATGATTCCTTTAGCTTTATTTTTCTTTTTCAAGACTGGTTTGGTTATTCTGGTTCATTTGGGTTTCTTTTTTAATCCAGTCTGACAGTCTTTTGTCTTTTACCAGAATGATTTATTTCATTTATATTTAATATAATTAGTCATATTTGTGTAACTTTTTTCTCTGTTTCTTATGTTCTGGGTTTTTTTCTTCTTTTTTCTTACCTTTTTTTGGATTCTTCTTATTCCATTCCCCCCCCCCCCCCCCGCCAATCTTTCTAGTTTGGAGATACATGGTATTTTTGTTCTATCAGTAAGATACCATCGTAAATATTGTAACTTGGAGCCATAACTTATCAAAGATGTTTTTGTGAACTTTTCCATAAATTTTGCTCTTCATTTTCTTTTTCAATTCAAACCTTCCAAATGGGATTATTGTTCTCTTTCTTTATTCTTTAGAGATATTTTTTTTTTTTTTTTTTTTGCGGTACACAGGCCTCTCGCTGTTGTGGCCTCTCCCATTTTGAAGTACAGCCTCCGGATGCGCAGGCTCAGCGGCCATGGCTCACGGGCCCAGCCGCTCCGCAGCATGTGGGATCCTCCCGGACCGGGGCACGAACCCGCGTCCCCTGCATTGGCAGGCGGACTCTCAACCACTGTACCACCAGGGAAGCCCATGGATGTAGA
Source organism: Lipotes vexillifer (assembly GCF_000442215.2). NCBI lineage: Eukaryota > Metazoa > Chordata > Mammalia > Artiodactyla > Lipotidae > Lipotes > Lipotes vexillifer. The sequence continues at coordinate 2,698,475 of NW_006771517.1, read as the reverse complement.
ATTTTAATGTGGCGGGTTTTTCCCTCAGCACACTATAGGTATTAAACTGTCTTGGCTTCATTGTTGCTTTTGGAGAAAACTGTTCTAATGTTGCTTCTTTGAATGCAGTCTGTCTTCTCTGCTTGCTTTTCAAATTTCTCTTTATCTTCGGTTTTTCTTCTGTTTCATTGCATGATTAGTTGTGATTTCTTTTTATTGATCTTGTTTGGTATTTGTTGGCTTCTGGAATGTGATTGTGTCTGATTGCTTCTGGGACTTTCTCAATTTAACCTCTTCAGCTGTTGCCTCTGCCCTGTCCCATTTTCTCCTTTTCCTCTAGTTCCAATTAAAAGTATATCAAATCACTTCACAGTATTCTTCTTCTCTTATTTTTTCATAGTTTTGACCTTTCTGCTACACTGTGGATAATTTCTAGCCTGTTTTCCAGTTCCTTAGTTTCTCTTCATCCTTTTGAATCTACTTTTTTTTTTTTGGCCCCACCACGCAGCTTGTGGGATCTTAGTTCCCTGACCAGGGATTGAACCAGCGCCCTCCACATCAAGAGCATGGAGTCCTAACCACTGGACCACCAGAGAGTTCCCTGAATCTACTGTTAAATCAGTCCATTTCAGTTACTTCTTATTTCTGAAAGTTCTGTTTTCTTCTTCCATGTTTTGAAATCTGCTGTTACTTTTTAAGTATCCTGTTCCCTGCAGATATTCTGAAACTTATTTCTGTAAGCGTAGTCAACATAGTTGTTAAGTCTCTGTGGGTTTTTTTCTGTTGTCTGTTCTTTTTCTGCCAGTCTAACTATTGGAATCTTCAACACCTAGTTATCTTTTATTACAAGTTGGATATTGTATATGAAAAATTATTTGTAGGATTCATTTGAAGCCCACAGCAAGCTTGTTCATGTCAGGTATCTGTGGACATTACTGGTCCAGGGACCACCTTAAAACAAGCTTCAGATCAGACATTCCCTCTATAGGGCTATAATTCTTCCCTGGATCTTCTACTCCCTTTTCACTCCCACCCTAAGATTGTAACTCTCAAGTCTCAGCTTATTATGATGAGGGCCTTGTCTTTATCCTCCCTCCCTCCCTTCTTTCCTACCTTCAATTTATTTATTTATCTATTTATTTATTATGAGGAGGGACTCCTCACCTTGTGAGAGCCCTGGGCTTTGGTTTCTGTCAGAACAAAATTCTAATTTTCAGGGATCAACAAAGACGCTTTGGGCTTCCTTGCTTGCTTACTTCTCTGGGTTCTCATTTTCTCTTCACTTTTGGCTATATGCTTGTCGGTCTTATTTAAGAATGTGAGAGAGAGGTGTGTGTGTGTGTGTGTGTTTAATCCATTCTCTTTGGTTCTCACTAGGAGAGTTGACCTAAATAACCTAGCCCACCATTACTGAAGACAGGAAAGTTACCTGCAGAAATCTTCACTTTGAAAACTGAGAAGCAGTCACACTTTCAGGGATTGTCTACAAACTCTAGCTACTTGTCCTTTCTAGGCATTTTGCTTTGTGACCTCTGCAGTAGAACTGATTTGTTAAAGGAGTGGAGAAAGGAAGAGAATGAGATCTGAAGTGCAGTGGTTGTGAATTAATCATTATTTCGGGTGAGAGGGCCACATATAGTACCAGTTGAGTAGAATGCACTAGTGTTTTCCACCGTAGATACTAAAAGGTTGTTGATCTGATGTGCTTCTTATAGAGGATAACAGGGTGTGCCAGCTTTTGGTCATTTGGGGATACAAAGTTATAGGTCTTTAAAATTCCTGACTTAAAGAATTGTGCTTTACAATTTGTTGTATTGGTGTTTCTCATCTGAATAATTCCTGTGCACCCTTCAAAACTGAGCTTAGATGTTATTTCTTCCCTAACTGCGTTTCCCCAAACATTGAAGTACTCCATAAATATTTATTGAATGGATGATAATGGGTTGGTGGGTGACAAGTTCCTTTCAATTCCTGCAGAGCACCCTGACTTAATTCTTTCAAGCACTGATCAGAGATTTTAATAGTCTGTTTTCTTTGTTGGAGGGCAGAATTACTTTCTCTTTATTCTCCAGGTCCTAGAGAAAGGATCCCTTCCTGGCAATCAAGCATGTTTCCTGGTACATAATAAGTATTAGATAAATGCTTAATGAATGAACATTCTGCTCTTGATTTTGAAAGGAGGAGATAATTGGAAATTAAGGGCAACTATGGACATTTGAAACAAGTAATTCAGATAGTATTAACTACTTATGCTTTTTTTGTGTTCATTTGACCTTCTAAACAGTGCCACTTTGAAACAGGAAAGGACAAGTTTGTATGACTAAATGTTTGTCTTTGCTTCTACCACAAGGCAAAAACATATACATAGTTTGTTCCACAAATCCTCTTACCAGTTTTTGCTGCCTTATTGCTAAGAAGAGTTCATTCTCTGCTGCAGTGCTTCAAAGGTGTTTTTCCTCATACAACTGCTTTTCCTCTAAACAAGTGGTCCTAAATCATGCAGTCAGTGCAATATAAGCACGTTCCACATTCTTTACTGTAGAACTCTTTGTCCTGCCTGGACGACTATGAGCTCTTGTTCATTAACTATGGTTGATCTAGGGATGGGAGGGGGAACTTTTTTTTTTTCTTAAGACGGAGACCCTAATAAATATTAGGGTTAAAAGACATAATAAAACTGTTTCACAATTTGAAAATATTTTAAATTTAGAGTTCCAGAATAATCTTTTCTAGTCCTAATACTAGAAAATTGATCTATAAAACTACATTAGTACAAATGACTGATTAGACTTGTGCATTTTCTGATATCGGTCCATTCACTAAGCCTCTGATTTTCTCTTTTAGTTGCCAGATTGAAAAACAGAAATCACATGGAGTAGAAGAGATTAGAGGGAGAGACTGACTGAAGAGGACAAAAGGAGTTTTTATTGAAATTAATTAGTTCTGTTACATTTATGTCAATAAACTTATTAGTTTCACAGTACATATTTTAGCCTGATGATTTAGTGAAGTTTTCTTTTCCTTGCATTTTATTAAAGTATAGGTCAAGCAGAGCCATGTATTAATAATTGGCTTTGGTTGCAGGTGTGGTCTGACTTCAGTAGGGAAAATTTTGTTGACAAGATAATTTTTCATAGTTGATTAATTGGCTTTTATTAGGCTAAGCATTGAGCAAACAAAACTTAGCCATGACTTCAGAGTCAGTCTGAGGGCTTTTAAAATAGAATTAGTGATCTGAAATTTGAAATTATTAGCCATGAAAGTTACATCTCCTTTTATGCAATACATGAGGACAGTAAGAACTAAGTAAGGTCATTTAAAATGGAAATGTGCTCTGCAACGGGAGAGGCCCGCATGCCGCAAAAAATAAATAAATAAATAATACTTTTTCTGTAAGTTATATTTTTTTAAGGTATACTTCTATTGTGAATGGTAGATAGGAGAATTGACCTTCAGGATACTCAGGACTCAAGCACTTTTCCCAACTTTCAGATAAGCCATTATAAAAATTGCTAAACTAGAGTTTCTTCAGTATTCTCTTAATTCTAATTGTTGTGGGAGAAAAATACCAATCTTAACTGTGGCCCTGTTATTTAATAGAAGAAGCTATATTGGTGGGGCAGGGAGTGAAGAGAAAATTACTCAAGAACTCTTGAGTTAGTCTTTTAGTTTTCCTAGCTATGTACCAGATGACCTAAGTGTTTAGGGGTACTCTACCTTTTGGAGGCAACTTCATTTTTATTTCATTTTTTTGAAAATAAACCAACATTGATTTGATTGATAAATAATATTTACTGGACATCATACAAAATGCAGAGACTTGAGCTGGGTACTGTAAAATCAAAAGATTAATTAGATAATGGATCTTTTTTTTTTTTCCTTGCGTTATGCGGGCCTCTCCCATTTGCGGAGCACAGGCTCCGGACGCGCAGGCTCAATGGCCATGGCCCACGGGCCCAGCCGCTCCGCGGCATGTGGGATCCTCCCGAAACGGGGCACGAACCCGCGTCTCCTGCATCGGCAGGCGGACTCTCAAGCACTGCGCCACCAGGGAAGCCCCTAGATAATGGATCTTGACTTCAAGGAGCTAAGGGTCTAATAAGGAAATTAAGGTATGATGTAGAAAGTGATAAGTTCAGTTCGACAGGAATGAAAAGACATGAACCTTAGGGGCCAGCCATTTTGGCTTTGAATCCCAGCTCCATCTCTACTGGATATTCTTGCTAAAGCTACTGAATTTACTTAGGCTGTTTTCTTATCTGTAGATTAGGAAAAGAAATGCCTGCCACATAGAATTCTGGAGGAGAGGTGTGGGGGGCAGGTATTTAAAGCTGAAAAACTCCTTTAGCTCCAGACTTGTAGTACCTGATTGCCTCTTCAGTACCCTTTTTAATGTGTCAAAGAGCCATTTTAACCTTATGTTCAAAACATGACTTGTGAGCTCTTCCAGAATGCTTTCTGTCTCCATGAATGGCATCAACAGTCTCTCTAGCCAGAAATCTAAAAGTCACTTCCACTGCTTACCCCATTATCCAGTCCACCCAGAGCTATTGATTTTACACAATAAATTTTGTTCATCATATTAGTTCACTTATCTCCATTGCTACCACCATAGGTCAGGCCTTTATCATCTGTCTTACATAGGCTACTGTTGATAGCTTTCTGTTTCCCTGCCAGAGTAAACTTGTTCAAAATGTACATATGGGTCACTTTTCTGCTTAAAATTCTTCAATGAATTTCCATTATCCTTAATCTGCAGATAAAATCTTAAAGGCACATTGGTCTCACTGTTCTGCCTTGCTCATTATTGTATTCCCAAAGCCTAGCATAATACTTTTTCATAGTAGATGCTCATATATTTAAGGGATGAACAAAGGAAGGAATGTCTGAAAGAACCAAATCTGTAGTTGAGAGATTTAGGCTTGTCCCTTTATTTCCTTCCTGTTAGGCTGCATGTGAATATACGTACACATTTACAGCAGTACAAGTGAAGTAGTATTTCTGAATAGAATAATGTTGATCTTCTTTTTTCTTTTCTTTTTTGCGGTACGTGGGCCTCTCACTGTTGTAGCCTCTCCCGTTGCGGAGCACAGGCTCCGGACGCGCAGGCCCAGCGGCCATGGCTCACGGGCCCAGCCACTCCACGGCATGTGGGATCCTCCCGGACCGGGGCACGAACCCGTGTCCCCTGCATCGGCAGGTGGACTCTCAACCACTGCGCCACCAGGGAAGCCCTCTTTTTTCCATCTTTTCACATCCTCTCTTTACCCCATTCCATCACCCTCCCTCATCCCTCCCTGCACCATTTTATTTATCTGAAGTTGCTAAGCTATAGTTTAAGAACACACACCCCACCGTCCCCCACCCCTCTTTTCTTCTCCCCGCATAATTAATGAAAGCCAACTATTTGGAATTCATGTGAATGACTCTCTTACTCTAAGCAGATTATTTGGTATGCATGACAGTAAAGTGAGCACCTCTTTGGGTTACTGCAAAATAGCTCGTTGTCCTCCCAGTGGAGAATCAAATTCACCAGTTCATAAATTAGGTCCCAGTTGATGAGGCACAAAGCTGCAAGGGCCAGTCAAACAAGTACTTGAGAATCTCGGGAGTTTCATTAGTGAATAGTCTTACTCTACGCTTCTCAGAGAATGCCAAGGCCTTATGAGAGCAGAAGACTGGGTGATAAGAGTGTGATTGATACATGGGCTAATAAATGGGAGTTGGGGAATATTTTCCATGTGAGTCAGATGATTTCCATGGAGAAATGAGGTCTCATTTTGTAATGGCATGTCCACCCATGAGTTGGCCCTCAGAGGCTGGGAGTTAACCACAGCTCCTATAATTTTTGTACTTTGAAGAAAACTAGGAGTGAAGACCACAGCCTTTTAAGGTTAGGCTTCTGCTTATTAGTTTCCACTAAGGAGCAATGGCATAGTAATCATTTAATAATAATTTACATGTGTTCAGTGTTTTTGAGCCGTTTCTGGAAGATCATCTCGCTTGAGCTTCCCTTCAGTCTGCAAATGCAGTTAGGCAGGTTTTATAAGTGATGAATCAAAGCTGGAAGAACCCCAGTAGAGGTCCTGTAGCCAAATAGGGATTTGAACCCAGGACTCCACTGCTTGCTTCATCACATTGCATATTGCATCTAATCCCATTTATTAAATTTGTGCTGATTTTACAAAGTTCTTAAGTTCATTGGGGAAGAGCTTTGAGATCCAGGGTGTCTTACAGAATATCAACAGAAAGAATAAAATACCTATAAAGGAATATAGAGACTGAAGAGAAAGATGCTGTTTCAGAGAAGAAGGTAAGAATTTAAGAGTTTAGTATCATTAAAATTCATAAATTCCTGGGACAGTATTTCTACTGGCTTAATGCTGTTGTCTATACCATTTTGGCTGTTTGCGCACATACACACACCTTTACCCATCTCCCTAGTGTCTTGCTGTTGTTAGTGCAGTGATAATAGTCACCAAAAAAGCCAGCAGTCCTAAAGCACAAATGACCTTGTTTCTTTGGGAAGAAGAAAAGTTACAATAAAAGTGTCTGCTTTCTGGCTTTTTGCTTGTTTGGGTGTGTGTGTGTGTTTATAATTAATCGATATTAGGTAGAGATACATTAGGTCATTATCACCCAGGTGGTTTTATAAAACCAAAGAAATAAATATTTGGAAATAATTTTAAAGACAGTTTTGGTCCACTTTTTAGTAAGTATCTGAATTATTTTATTGTGTTCTAGCCATTTAAGTTGTATACATATGGGACCCCAGAGTTGAACAGAGGCAAGTTATAGGGGCTTTTATGAATTGGAGAATTCGTAGGTAGACAAATGGATCTTTTGATCTCATATATTGCTGGGGAGGGAGGTGGGAGTATCATTGTTTGTGACACTTTTGGAGGATAGCATTAACCCCCATCCTAGTCTTTCTTGCTCTTCCTCTAAAAGCTTTAAGCCGCTGAAATTGTGGGCATAAGGAGACATCTCTTCTGGCTTACTTTTTGGTGTAGTAGCTAAGCTCCAACTTAAATACAACACTGGAAAGAACATGTAGATTGTTGTGAGTCTCATAGAGGTCTCAAATAGGCACAGTTCTAAACACTTTACACTTATTAGTTCATTGAATCCTCACCACAAACCTGAGAGGTGAATACAGTTATCTCTATTTTGTAGTCTGGTTAAATGTCGTCAGCTCCTTCTAGCTGTGTGTGTCCTTTGGCAAGTTACTTAACCTACCTTTTTTTACTTCATTTTCGTCATCTGTAAAATGGGGGTAATGGTAACTGTCCTTACCAGTTCCTTGTGTGGTAAGGGTTACGAAATAATTCACATAAAGCACGTAGTGAATGCTTGTAGATGTTAGCTGTTGTTATCTAACTAGTTTATAATTACATGGCAAAAAAGATTATCGTCACAAGAATCAGAAGTTTGGTTTCCAATCCTTAACTCTCCTGTTAAGTAGCTATGTGATTATAGGTAAATTTTCCTCTTTCTGGGCCTCAGTTTTCTTATACCCATTTTTTAAAAACTTTTTACTTGAAAGTAACTTCAAATTTATAAGAGACAGTAATAAAAATAGTACAGATATGACACCAAAAGCACAGACAACAAGACAAAATAGACAAATTAGAGTTCATCAAAATTTAAAAGTTTAGTGCATCAGCGGACACCACCAACAGAATAAAAAGGCAACCCACAGAATGGGAGAAAGTATTTGCAAATAATGTATCTGATAAGGGATTAGTATCCAGAATATATAAGGAACTCCTGCAACTCAACAAGCAAAAGAAAAGAAAATTTAAAAATAAAGGACTTGAATGGTCATCTCTCCAAAGAAGATAAATAAATGGCCAGTAAACACCTGAAAAAGTGCTTAGCATCACTAATCATTAGAGAAGTACCAGTCAAAACCACAGTGAGATACCACTTTATATCCATTAAGATGGCTGCTATTTAAAAAAAAATTACATAAATGCTGGAGAGAATGTGGAGAAATTGGAACCTTTGTGCATTGCTGATGGGAATATAAAATGATGCAGCCACTGTGGAAGAGAGTGTGCTGGTTCCTCAAAAAATTAAAGATAGAATTACCATATGATCCACAATTCCACCCAAAAGAATTGAAAGGAGGAACTCCAGAAGATATTTGTACAGCAGTGTTCATAGCAGCGTTATTCACAATAGCCTAAAGGTGGAAACAACCCAGGTGTCTATTGATGAGTGAACGGATAGACAAAATGTGGTATATACATGCAATGGAGATATTCAGCCTTAAAGAGGGAGGAAATTCTGGCATATACTACAAACATGGATGAACCTTGAAGACATGCTAAATGAAATGAGCCAAGTGTAAAAGGACAAATATTCTACAATTACACTTACATGAGGTACCTAGAGCAGTCAAACTCAGAGATGAAAAATAGAATGATGGTTATATAAGGAGCTGGGCGAGGAGGGAGTTGGTGTTTAATGGGTACAGAGTTTCAGTTTGGGATGATGAAAATTTTCTAGAGATGGAGAATGTGGTGATGGTTGTACTAGAACGTGAATGTACGTAATGCCTCTGAACTGTATGCTTAAACAATGTTAATTTGGTAAATTTTATATTTATATTTTACCACAATTTTTTAAAATATATGTTTCAACAAAATTAAAATAGTACAAAGAAACATCTGTATCCCCATTTACCCAGATTTACTTACTGTTATATTTTACCCCATTTGCTTTATCATGTGTGAGTGCATTCTTGTATACACCTAATCTAAATCCAGTTTTGTCATTTGATCTGATAGTATTTTTAATAGCATTTTCCCCCCTCTAGTACAGGATACAGTCTAGAGTAGGACATTGTATTTAGTTGTCATGTCTCTTTAGCCTTCCTTTATCTTTTATAATATTGACATGTTTGAAGAGCAGTGTTACTCCCCACCCCTGAATTTTTTAATAGAAGCTTCCTCATTTTCTGTTCGTCTTTGCCTTGTAATTAGATTGAGGTTACACAGTCTTGGCCAGAAAATGCATGGGTGATGTGTCTTCCTCAGGTTATAACATCTGGAGACTCAATATATTTTTTTAAAATATGATTGGCTTTATTCTGTGATTTATGCATCAGACAGCATCCCATCAAACAAACAGAAGAAGGGTGTTCCCTCAATACATTTGTAACTAGATGCAGAGTAAAGGGAATCTACAAATGCTATAGGAATCTCAGAGAATGGAGAGATAAGGAGATTGGAGGGGTGGGGGGGGTGGGGGGGACATGATGAAGGAGACATAGTTTACTGATTTGGTAGAAAGCACATTTCTAAAATTTTACCAGCTTTTCCTCAGTGTCAAATTCTGCATTAGTTCAGCCAATATATATTACTGTCTTCCACCAGTTTTTTTATTTACTTATTTTTTAATTAATTAATTTTATTTATTTTTGGCTGCGTTGGGCCTTCGTTGCTGCACTCGGGGTTTCTCTAGTTGCAGCGAGCAGGGGCTACTCTTTATTGCGGTCCACAGGCTTCTCGTTGTGGTGGCTTCTCTTGTTGCGGAGCACGGGCTCTAGGCATGTGGGCTTCAGTAGTTGTGGCTCGCGGGCTCTAGAGCGCAGGCTCAGTTTTTGTGGCGCACGGGCTTAGTTGCTCTGCGGCATGTGGGATCTTTCCGGACCAGGGCTCGAACCCATGTCCCCTGCATTGGCAGGCGGATTCTTAACAACTGCGCCACCAGGGAAGCCCTCCACCAGTTTTTATTAAGCTAGCTCCTATATTAAATAAATCAGGAGGAAATTTTCTTTTTAATGAAATCAGGTGTATTTTTCTTTTTAATGAAATCAAGTGTATCTTTCAAATGGTGATCACTGGCCTACGTATTATTATGTAAAGTTACCCAAATAATAAAATGAACTTTTTTTTTTTTTTTTTTTTTTACGTTGAACTTTGATGTATGAGAACAAGTCTATTCTCTGGTTTCATCAAATATTAGTCAGGCTAAGGTTTGTACTCTGGACTTTGCCACCATTCTAGAGTGTTTTAGCACCCTTACTTGAGCTGTAGAAAGCTGTTGAAAGGAAAGTGCTGTTCTTTTTTTTGTTTTTGTTTTTTTTGTTTTTTTTTTGCGGTACGTGGGCATCTCACTGTTGTGGCCTCTCCCGTTGCGGAGCACAGGCTCCGGACACGTAGGCTCAGCGGCCACGGCTCACGGGCCCAGCCGCTCCGCGGCATGTGGGATCTTCCCGGACCGGGGCACGAACCCGCGTCCCCCGCATCGGCAGGCAGACTCTCCACCACTGCGCCACCAGGGAAGCCCGAAAGTGCTGTTCTTGCTAATACCTTTTTTTTTTTTTTTGGCTGCATTGGGTCTTCGTTGCTGCACGCAGGCTTTTTCTACTTGCGGCGAGCCAGGGCTGCTCTTCATTGCGGTGCACAGACTTCTCATTGCGGTGGCTTCTCTTGTTGTGGAACATGGGCTCTAGGTGCGCGGGCTTCAAAAGTTGTGGCTCGCGGGCTCTAGAGCGCAGGCTCAGTAGTTGTGGCGCACGGGCTTAGCTGCTCTGAGGCAATGTGGAATCTTCCCAGACCAGGCCTCAAGCCCGTGTCCCCTGCATTGGCAGGCGTATTCTTAACCATTGTGCCACTAGGGAATCCCTTGCTAATACTTTTTGTAGAATGTATAAATGGTAGTAATGCTGATGGGTTTATCCACAATGCCATTCTTCCCTTTCAGGCTATCTTTTAAAGAGCGTCCAAACTTTAGATGAAGAGGTAACAGGCTACTTTGTAGAATAGGATTAGGGCCAGTATACGTTTAAGTATATTTCTTGGGATTTGGGTGTTTTGTTTTAATTTTTCCCCATGTTTCAGGAAGCACTGTGATTGGCACAGTTGGGATATATTCATCGGTTAACAGGTAGGAGAGCCAGAGGTATGTTTGAGGCCATTACTCAGGATGATTTTTTTTCTTCCTATCTGCTTTTTAAAAATGGTTCCTTGGCCTTTGTGTGTTTTGTTTCTGCAGTTTGAAGAAAACAGTTCTGAAACGAGGTCTTACCCCCAGCTGCCTCAACACAGTGATTGCCATCTCTCCAAACGTCAAGTCCAGCTTTGTCCGCCAACCTGTCTGACATGTCGGGACCCGTGCCAAGCAGGGCCAGAGTTTACACAGATGTTAATACGCACAGACCCCGAGAGTACTGGGATTACGAGTCACATGTGGTGGAATGGGGGTAATAATTTCCGTTTACTTCACTGTACTCACCCAAAGGGCTGACTCTTGTGGATCTGTTGAGTAATTTACAACAGGAAACTTCCCTGACTGTACAGTTATAAACCTCAAGATTGAACGCAATTTTTGTTTTCTTCTACAGTAAAGAAACAGGGTATTGGCTTTGGTCAATTAACAGTTCTGATGGGTTTGCCATTTTAAAAACATTTCGGTCTCTTACTCTTTTCTCCGATGTATATATTCTGTATGGTAACAAAGAGTTGTCTATTAGCTTGCTCAGCTAAGGGCTTTGCAGTTAGGTGAGAATTAATACTTGAGAGACATTGAAAACACCAGGCTCTTACATAAAGTATTTTTGAGGTCAGAGAATGTTGTCCCATGATGATACTGAAGGATAAAACAGTTCTTCAGAAAGGTGTCCTCTTTCTGATGAGAAGCAAAATTAAACCCTTAAAACATTTGCCCTTATCATGAGGCTAGCCATGTGTAACGTGGAATTCAGCCCAAATTCCATCTTGAACAGTTGCAGTCTGCCTGAACAGCTGTGTTTGCCCTCCTAATTTTCTGTGCAGTCTCATTTGGATGTTTGCATTTCTTGTCCCAACATAGTATATATTTAATTGATCAGGCTGTACCTTTTGTGGTAAAATTATTTTGATATTCAGATGCAAAAGATAGCAATTTGAAAACTTGGTAAAGCTGCAGCTCCCATACACTATATTTTATATCTGTCCACATGTGATTTTCATAGCATGTAAATGGTCTTCAAAATTTGTCATAGGGTGTGTTTTAATGCTGATTGGGCCATGATTCTTAACAGTAAGTACATTATCTCTGCACAAGGAGGCACAGTGTGCTTCAAAGATACCATCAAAAACCATGGTACAGTGCCAATAAATGTTACCATTATTGATAATCTAACAATTTTCCTCTTACATCACATGCTTTGGACTCTAGGAATACCTGAGTTTTACTGCAGAAATTTCAACTCTTCAAAATAAGTGCTTTGAGCTTAGTTCTGCTTGAATGGCACTGAACAGCCCTTTTGAGGTTTTGGTGTGGTGCTGTTTGCTTGCTTGCGTTTGTTTTCTGTGCCCTCCCACAGGAAAAGAACTCAACCAGAACTAAGAGCTTCCTTCCCTAGACCTGCCATGATTATTACATTGTCCATTGTCCTTAGTACCTTTTACCTTCTCTGTTCACTCACTTTCCTTTTTTTTTTTTTGCTTGAGGAAAATGAATGGCTGATTTTTTACACTGAATTTTCAGTGCCTCCAGCAGGAGTAAATAGCATTTAGGCCTTATTGAAAAGACTCTCATTCTTTAGAGCAAATTCCTCTTAAGTTGTAAGCAGAGGCAGGGAGAAAAACGTTAGCATTTCCCTTATTCTTTTTCACCTCTGATGTTGCTTAGTAGTCTTGGAATATGGGTAAAAGTAGGGGAAGGGACACCTAACAGTGGTTCATGATCTGTAGTGTGGTTTGCAAACTTCATTACGTGGACTGTCCTCAGAGCTTTGGAGGGCAAGTTGGATGTCAGTCCTATGTTTGAAAGCCACTTATCTGCAAAGAGACCCATTAAAAATCGGCTGCTCCCAAAGTGTGGCTGAATTGAAATATTCTTGTATTGACTTCCTGTAAGATGCCAGCACTGAGCCAGGCACTGAGGGACAGGAATACCTATAAATTATTTTCCAAGGGAAGGCTGTCTGTTGTTGGAGACAAACATACATAACAAACCCCAATACAAGCTATCTACGTGTGGTATGTCAATAGAGATGTGAACAACTTGGGATTTGAAAGAATAACTGAAAGTCTTAAATTTTTTAATTCTAGGATTTGGAACACACATTTTAAGTTGGCCAAATTTTTTAAAATACAAAGAAGCCAATTTGGGAATTATTTGAAATACGTTTTATTTCTTTTACTCTACTGGCTATAGTTTTGTAAGTTGAATTAGTGCTTGATAATTTGAACTTTTAAAATCATTGTGACTGACTATTTTTGTTCCCAGAAATCAAGATGACTACCAGCTGGTTAGAAAATTAGGCCGGGGTAAATACAGTGAAGTATTTGAAGCCATCAACATCACAAATAATGAAAAAGTTGTTGTTAAAATTCTCAAGGTAAGTACAAGAGAGATTATAACTTCACAGGTTTTTGGAGTTTAGAAATTTTTTTTAAAGTAGCGCTTGAAAGGGTTTTTGGAGTGCTTAAACACCTTGATTTTATTGCTCCTTTGAAGTCGATAGAAGAGATTATCTTCATTTGACAGATCAGGAAACTGAAGCAAGAGAAGTGTTTGACTCAAATCGTACAGCTAGATTGTGGCAGAGGGAGGGAGTAAAGATTCAGTCTTCTCTGTCCTAGGTCTTGCCTAACACTGATTTCCTATTTCTTACATTTTTAGTTCTCATCCATGCTTTTGTTTTCAATGAGTTGTTAGCTCTACTGTGTAAAGATGAGGAGCCACAAATGCAGACTTTTAGAGGACAGGTGGATCACATTAATGCAGCTAGTCTGATTTAAGTGCCCATGATTAGAAGATGTGAGTGATGGGTACTATGGCATGTGCTCCAGCTCCAGCTGATGATTGCCCAGCAGTAGTGCAAGTCTAATGTTTTTTGGTACTGTTTCGCAAAAAGAAGCTAGACATTTATATTTGTACACTAATTCCCCTGGTTTTTAAATGTTGGCTCGAGTTTTTAAAACACCATACAGGCCAGATTTGGCCAATGGGCTACCTGTATGCAAATTGTGATTTAGTTATAACTGTACTGTACACTGCCATATACCAGGAACTTAGCATACAGTTCCTTGCCACAGGAACTTTTCCATATTTGACACGAGAAGCAGAGGGACCCAGACTTTCTCAATTTATAACACCCATATTGCTTCAGTGACTCTCATGGTACCCCTAAGCGAAAAGAAATACAGTTTTGTTTATTAAGTAGTTAAGTCCACATAACTAAAAAAAGTATTTATGCTTCAACTGGTAGCCATTTAAAAAATTATACACATAAGTTGAAAGAGAAAAGTAATTTTATTTTATTCTTATATAACCATAATTAATTACTATTGGGATATGTATACCTATTAGTCACTGCACAGCTTCTCAAATGTTGGAATCAGATTGGACACCAGCAGCCTCATTTCCTGTTCCACATTGATTTTTGCACAATACTTGCTTTTTGTCACAGCATCTGCTGAAAACCCAGTTTCACAAAAATATGCCATTAAAGAGAATGTAGTGCAACCTAATATTAAAACTGAACTACCTCAGGCTGGTAGTGTACTCAGTGACTGACAGACAGCAAGTATTAATTGGCGTTTTCCTTCAAAAATTAAAAATCCCACAGGACACCTGTGAATTTGCTGGGGGTGTTTTGGCATACCTTTCGAGAACCAAAGTTTAAGTATTTCTGTCTTGTGTAGAAAGAGAACTAGGCTGGAAATCGGGACATTTGGGTTCTAATCCAAACTCTAAAAGTAATTAGCCATGGTAGTCCTTTTAATTATTTAAGACATATTGGTTCATCTGTGAAAATGAGAGTTACCAGGATCAAATACAAAATTGTATATAGATATATACTTTGGAAACGGAAGTTCTGTGTAATTGTAAGATGATATTCCTATGGAAAAGTATATGATAGACTGAGGTGGTATATTATTTGAAAGGCATAAATAGTGAGTCTTACAGTTCAGAAGACAGTAGTGATGGTTAGGCAAAGCTCCCTGGAACTGTTTTCAGGCCCTGAGTGGGAGAAGGATTTGGATTGGTGTGCATGGGAGCATGGAAGGGAAGCATAATCTAGAATGCACAAGATTAAGAAAAGAGGAAGAAATAAGTGAGAGAAATGTTTCATGTGGAAGCTGTCATGTGATCATACATGGGAAGTAAACTTGGAAAAGGAGATTAAATTAGTGATGGCCTGGGGAAAGATAACATCTCCATTTCCTTCCAGCCTTGAAAACTATGATTTTTATCTCATCTAGGTTGTTGGGAGCCATTGATGGTCTTGAGTGATGGGTGGTTTGGAAAGATTTTTTTTTCTAGCTCAGTCTTTTCCTAACTGTACTGTATATGTTACTGTAACTGTGTAGCTAGATGGTATAATTATAGATAAAGTTCACTCATAACTATTTAAATTTTTTAATTTCCCCCCATTTATTAGACAAAATTTGCATTGATCACATTAAATTAGGATTTAAGTGACCTGCCTAGTCTGTCTAGCTTTTGTAAGTTTATAGATTTTAAGGGTTCTGTAGAGTAAAAGTTTTGTAAACCAGTAGCTTTTTGCCATCAACCAGCAGTTGGGATATAGTGATTCAGTAGAAAACAGGAGAGAGATTGATGGATTAGTTCCTGGAGAGTAGAAACATCTCCTAGATACTCCAGCAGATCAGAAGGATCTGGTAGTCGAAGCAAATAGAAAACTTGTGATCAGCTTGTTTCCTAGCCAGTGTAGTGAGTTCTAATAGAAGCAAGGTTGAGGCCATGGATTGAATTAAATGTGGAATTCACTATTAGTAAAACAGCTTCCATTTATTTATTTACTTTTAATATGTTTTTTAATTTTTTTTGGCCACGCCTCATGGCTTGCGGGATCTTAATTCCTCGACCAGGGATCGAACCCGGGCCCTCAGCAGTGAAAGCTCGGAGTCCTAACCACTGGACCGCCAGGGAATTCCCAGCTTCCCTTTATTGACTGTCTGCTTTGTATTGGGCCCTTTTGTAGCTGTAGTATTTACATCACAATTCTGCAAGGCAGGTGTGAAGTTCAGAAATGCTTAAGTGCTTTTCCCAAAGCTACACAGCTACAAAGCCAGGGTTTGAGGACAGTCTTTCCAAAATGTGCTTGCTTCCTGCTGTACCATGTGCTTATTAGGACTCAAGGAAAGGTTAAAAGAGTCTACAGTATTGTTTGGTAGCTCCTAGATCTGGATTATCAACCCGAGAAGCGTCTAAAAATAGATCTCCAGCTCTGTTCTCAAGATTCTGATTCAGCAGATCTATACAGCTTGTATATTAAAAAACCCAGGTTGATAATCAAAGTTTAGTAACCAGTAGTCTTGTTAATGAAGAGATGATATATACTTAAAACAGTTTCTAAGAAGCGAATGCAGTGTGTCAGTAGTCTGAGGTGACCAACACCAATAGGAAAGATTGCCTGGTCCAGTGTGGCAGACACAGGTCACACGTGGTTATTAAGCATTTGAAATATGGCTGGTCCAAACTGAGATATGCTGTAAGCATAAAATACAGCAGATTTCAAAGGCCTAGTACAAAAAGAAAAGAATATAAAATTGCTCATTAGTAATTTTTTATATTGATTTACATGTTGAAATGATAACATTTTGGTTATATTTTTGTTAACTAAAATGTATTATTAAAATTAATTTTGTCTGTTTCTTTATATTTTTTAAACGAGGGTACTAGAACATTTAAAATACACCTGTGGGGAATTCCCTGGCGGTCCAGTGGTTAGGACTCGGCACTTTCACTGCCACAACCTAGGTTCAGTCCCTAGTGTGGGAACTAAGATCCCCCAAGCCGTGAGGTGCGGCCAAAAAAATAAAAAATAAAATACACGTGTGGCTTGCATTGTATTTCTTTTGGACCAGCACTGTTTTAGACTGTTTAGAAAGAAGGTTTTGTAGAGGAGGTGCATTTGGACCAAAGCCCTTCTCAAAAAAAGCAAGAAAGATTTCTATACCAGAGCAGATGTGGAAATGATGGGTGAAGATAAAGGAATGTGGAGGATATATTGGTTATAAAGCTAGACAGATATTATGTGTTATGTCTCAGCCATGTTCTGAGGTCTTTTCAGGTACCTCATTTGATTCTTGCAATAATATTATGAGATAAGTACTCTTGTTGATCATTTTACCTGTAATGAAAGGTTTAGAGAGGTTATATAACTTGCCCATAGACACACAGCTAGCAGGCAATGAAAGAACAATTCACATTAGGCACACATTTAACCCAAAAGGTTATACTGCACAAAGATGGTGTGGCCGGGCTTCTCTGGTGGCGCAGTGGTTGAGAGTCAGCCTACCGATGCAGGGGATCCCGGTTCGTGCCCTGGTCCGGGAAGATCCCACATGCCGTGGAGCGGCTGGGCCCGTCAGCCATGGCCGCTGAGCCTGCGTGTCCGGAGCCTGTGCTCCGCAACGGGAGAGGCCACAGCAGTGAGAGGCCCGCGTACAGCGGAAAAAAAAAAAAAAGATGGTGTGGCCATCTTTGCTCTTGGTCCTGATCTTCATTTCTGTAGGGTGTTTATAAGACTTAGAGGAAGGAATGGAAAGAGCCCCATGTTTCATGCCAATTAATAAAAAGATTTTTCTAGATACATCTTAGTATTACCATTTACATTCCTAGTTTGTATAGTTTTTAAAAGTTAACACATTAGGACTGATGATTGGAATTAAATGGTAATTCTGCAGAATTTTGGTCTTTGGAGTGGAAATCTTTTTTTCTTTCAATTCAGTATTTGCTAAGTACCTGCAAAATACCTGGCACAGGGCTAGGAGAATGGGGATTCAGAGATAAATCTGACACATTTCCTTCCTTCAGGGAGCTCATAAGTAAGCCATTCATGTATTACATTACCTGTTGAAATATTCTGAAATAATTTTTTTTTAATGATGTACTTTTACCCTTTCAGCCAGTAAAGAAGAAGAAAATCAAGCGTGAAATAAAGATTTTGGAGAATTTGCGAGGCGGTCCCAACATCATCACACTGGCAGACATTGTAAAAGACCCTGTGGTGAGTATAATAGGTGCTAGTAAGGCCCACCAGAGCTGAGGTGGTGTTTGACCCTGAGCACAACTGGCCTCTGTTTGTTCCTCCCTCTACCATTAAGTCCTGCTTTAAAAGTGCTTAATCAGTTATACCACTTAACTAGCTTGGGTCTTTCTTTCAAAGAGATCTCCACCCACAGACTATTTCTTATTCTTCTAGGCTAAGAGACTGATAGCACTGGAAACTGAAATGTGTTAATCCATTTTGCAAACTCAGGTCCGATGCCGATGGGCGATGGGCGCATTGTTGGGCTGCCTAGAGCCTGGTGAGACTTCAGCTCCATGTCTTCTGTTTGAAATCCATCCCCAATATGACCTAAGTGTGGTGATGATCAGAGTGGGGAGGGCTTATAGCAATAGAGGGTTTCCTACTACTGAGGCAAGGACTGCCAAATTCACCACATAGTGTCCGCAAACATTGTGCCCACTAAAGCTGCCAGGGCTATTACTAATGTGTGTTTTCTTTTTCTTTCCCCTAGTCACGAACTCCCGCCTTGGTTTTTGAACACGTAAACAACACAGACTTCAAGGTATAATGTATAACCAACCATTTCAAGCTGTTGGGATTTTAGACCACATAGAAAGTCTTTCAGGGATGTTACTGTTAGAAGAGCTTCCTTCTAACTTACTTAAAAAGAGCTTTTCATCCTTACAGTGCTAATTTTTTTTCCTTTCCTCCCTCCCTCCCCTCCTCCCTTCCTCCCTTCCTTTCGGCTGCATTGAGTCTTAGTTGTGTCACGCGGGATCTTCGTTGAGGCACACGGACTTCTCTAGTTGGTGACGTGCATATTTTATCTTTAGTTGTGGTGCACGGGTTCCAGGGCGTGTGGGCGCTCTCGTTGAGGCACGCAAGCTCAGTAGTTGCGGCATGTGGGCTTAGTTGCCCTGAGGCATGTGGGATCCTAGTTCCCTGACAGGGATCAAACCCATGTCCCCTGCATTGGAAGGTGGATTCTTTACCACTGGACCGCCAGGGAAGTCCCCTTACAGTGCTAAATTTAAATATAGACATACTCTTGTATGAACAGTGCTCACTTTCCATATCTTGGTATTTTGCCTTTTTATTTGTTTAGTGCTCTTTCTAATGACCAGTACTTTTATTTCTCACCATTTGTCAGTTTACCATTCGTTTGACAGTTTCCGGTGGTGTCATACTTAATGAAAGCAACAGCTCATGTTTAGTCAGGATCTGGCCTTAGGACATTTCTCTTTAAAATGACAAAGTTCAAGAAGAAATGTATTGTCTATATATAAAAGCAAGGACTGCTTGCTTATACCTTAGGATTACTCAGAATCTTTGGGTTCTAGATCTTAAAAAGAGATGGGTGGGGGCTTCCCTGGTGGCGCAGGGAAGATCCCACCTGCCGCAGAGCGGCTGGGCCCGTGAGCCATGGCCGCTGAGCCTGCACGTCCGGAGCCTGTGCTTCGCAACGGGAGAGGCCACAACAGTGAGAGGCCCGCATACCGCAAAAAAAAAAAGAGAGAGATGGGTGGGGAAGGGTAATGTAAATTCTGGTAAAGCGCAAACCTCTGCAACAGATACTCTGACTTCTGGCCAATTTCAACAATTCTCAACTCCAGCACAACAGAAGAATGTAGGCACTCTCTTGGGTTTTAATTTGTAAAGGTATTTGACTTGCCTTTGCACCAGGCCAGTATCATTAGGTATATGGGTCTTCCCTGGTGGTGCAGTGGTTAAGAATCCACCTGCCAATGCAGGGGACACGGGTTTGAGCCCTGGTCCAGGAAGATCCCACATGCCACAGAGCAATTAAGCCCGTACACCACAAGTACTGAGCTTGTGCTCTAGAGCTGGCAAGCCACAACTACTGAGCCCGTGTGCCACAACTACTGAAGCCCGCGTGCTTAGAGCCTGTGCTCTGCAATGAGAGAAGCCACTGCAGTGAGAAGCCCACGCACTGCAGCAACGAGTAACCCCTGCTTGCTGCAGCTAGAGAAAACCCGCACACAGCAACGAAGACCCAATGCAGCCAAAAATAAATAAATACATAAATTTTTAAAAAAGAAATGTTAGGTATCAATAAATGAGTGAATTCTTTTGCTGAGTGGAGGAAAAAAGGAAGAAGAATTGTTTTAGAATCAGAATGATAATTTCAAGGAAAATGTTGTCAGAGGACACCACTGACCATTTAATGATATGTACATTTTTTTAAAGTCCAAAACTCTTTAGAAACTGGAAAAGATACATGACATGTTCAGAGTTTACTTTCATGACATGTTCAGAGTTTACTTTCAAATTGGGACAGTTCTATTAAATTGGCTCAGCAGATTTGACAGCAATCCATCTGCATACCCACTGGTGATCGGCAGGGCCTGTAACTGTAGGCCAAAGGTGAATTAATTCCCTACTAAGAAAACTATGTGTTTGCCCACGTGTTTTATGAGAAGATCTGGAGGTAACTGAAAAACTACAAATGTATATCAGTGCGTGTTGCATATATAAATTAGTATGTTCCCAAAAGTAGATTATAGCTTCAGCAATATGAACTTAAGTAATTCTTCACTTTTATATAGAGAGTTAAAGACCCAAAGTATCTCTTTCGTGTTATATTGGAGAAGTAGAGACTGGTGAACAGACAGATCTTAGAACAGTGGTAAATGAGCCCAGTCTTGATTTGAATTACCACAAATGAGGATGAGAAATTTCCTTCCTTTCAGTACTATTTCATGGCTCAAACGTTGCATTTGTCTTTAACAGCAATTGTACCAGACGTTAACAGACTATGATATTCGATTTTACATGTATGAGATTCTGAAGGTAAGAAAACCTTGAATACTAAATATCTTTAGATCTCCCCTTTGTTAAATAATCGAAATGACTGTAGAAAAGCCAGTGGGTTAACTTTGTAAAATACGGGGTTTGGGGGTCTGTTTATATAAATTTTTAATAAATTAGTAGCATCAGAATTCTTATGCTGATGTAAAGGTTATGGGATAAGGGTCTAGTAAGAATATAATTTATAATGCTTTGGAAGGGGTATTTAGAAGAGAGGTAGGACTCTTTAACAAATATCTCTCTCTCTAAATATCTCTATCTATCTTGCTCTTTCAGAAGTTACAGTTAAATTGTCAAAAGTTGTAAAAAAAAAAATAACTCCTGGTGTAATGGCTTCTGGTGTACTTTATTTCACTTAAAATTGAACAAGTAAAACAGTAAACTTTAACTCAACCCTCAAAGGGCCATTGTCCTAAAGATTATGTAAATCTGTGCTTAGAGATTGGTGATTTAGAATGAACTTTGATTCCTGAAGTGGGATCACCAAATATATTGCTTCCAGTAGTCAGAAGATCAGCTTTATAGATAAGAAGATTGCTAAGAGTTGGCTAGTGTCTTACTAAATGAGGATTGACATAAAGCCTGCATTTGAACCTTAGAAGTACCCTGAAGAGACTATGCCAGCAGAAATATTTGATCTTTCCATTGGCTCATGCATTCTTGTGGCAAGCAGGACTTCCGAAAGTTAAGGATATGCTTGCCTAACCCTGGGAACCATAGGAACCCAAGTTGCCCTTCAGAAAGGACAAGAACTTGGCCAATGACATCAGCTGACTTGAAGGCCTGGATTAGCAAGCCCCAGAGGTTATGCCACTCACTAGTTTGAGATTGGACATGGTTTTCAAATTGGGTTTGATGTCATAAATCAGGAGTTGGCAAACTCCTTTACAAGGACAAATGTTAAAATTTTTGGCTTTGTGGGCCATAGGGTCTTTCTCACACTACTCACCTCTGATGTTGTAGCATGAAAGCAGTCACAGGCAACATGCAAACAAATAGATGTGGCTGTGTTCCAATTAAGCATTCACAAAAACAAGCAGCAGGCCATATTTGGCCTATGGGCCGTGGTTTGCCGACCTCTGCTGCATACTCTTTGCTGCTAAAGAATTACTGTTCTTTGACTACAAGGTTTGTAGTACAGATCAGTTTTCTTCTTTTGAGGGGCTCGTGTTTGTGAAAATAATCCAGGCTTTGGGTAAGGGGGAGAAATTGGAAGTCATGTAATTGGTGTACACTTTGAGTCTTTTTAACAAAAAGGATGTTGAAACAGCTGTGCAAGAAAAGGATTTGAAGTTTAGAGGCCATGCATGGGTTTGCACAAGTCTCTAAAAAGTACCTGCGGAAGTGATTGTCCTTACTTTGACTCTCAGGAGTGTTGTGAGGCTAGAAGGAAAACTGTGGAGGAAAAGGTAAGGGACTTTAACTAAAAAATCACTCTTATACAAGCTAACGCTTTCCTTTCTTACCTGTTCCTCCCACAGGCCCTGGATTATTGTCACAGCATGGGGATTATGCACAGAGATGTAAAGCCCCATAATGTCATGATTGATCATGAGCACAGAAAGGTAAAGTGATAGGTGGACAAGTCTTATTTATCAACATGATAGAGTTAACAACCCATCTTCAACATTTTATTCCTAGCATCTGTCATAGTCCATGGCACCTGTTAGGCACTTAACAAATATTTGATGAATGAATGAATGAACAAATCAGTGTGGAATCTACAATATGACATTAATGAACTTATCTATGAAACAGACTCACAGACACAGAGAACAAACAGTGGATGCCAAGGGGGAGGGGGGGGGTGGGGAAGGATGGACTGGGAGTTTCTAGAATAGATAAACAACAGGGTCCTACTCTGTAACACAGGGAATTATATTCAGTATCCTGTGATAAACCCTAATGGAAAAGAATGTATGTATATGTATGACTGAATCACTTTTCTTTACAGCAGAAGTTAATACAACATTGTCAATCAACTAGAATAAAATAAATTTTTTTTTGAAATCACAATGATTAAAACTTCATTCATTCATATTCCTATCAAAAAGAAAACAGATTAGTGTAGTCGGTAAAACATTAGTTTTGGCAGGGAACCTGGTTTCTAGTCTTATTTATTGAAAAACTACTCTCTTGGGAAATGCCTTTTTCCTCATCTGCCTCTTTTTTTTTTTTTTTTTAACCTATACAGTGGGTATACAAATAATATTTGTCTTGCATGCCACTAGGTTATTGTGAGAATTAAGTGTGTACAGTTGTGAAATGGATGAGATATTCAGAAAATGCTGCTGCTTATTAGCAAGTATCATGAGGCCCCTGAGCTTTACAAGTACTTTTAATGACAGCTGCAGTGTTACATTTCTGTTTTTTAAGGTGACCCAAGTCCATCTTTTATGCAGTGATGGCTCTCTGTTGTAGGCTTTGGGGATATAGGTGATTTGTTCATTCAGTTAGTATTCTTTTAAGCACACACTATGTAATAGGTATTGTTCTGGAGGCTGGGGATATATGTATGAGACAAAAATAGATTAAAAATTCTTGTCCATAGGAGTTCACATATGGGGGAGACTGGTAGGATAGAAAGTTAAAAGTGATGTGGAAGGGGCTTCCTGGTGGCACAATGGTTGAGAGTCCGCTTGCCGATGCAGGGGACACAGGTTCGTGCCCCGGCCCGGGAATATCCCACATGCCGTGGAGCGGCTGGGCCCGTGAGCCGTGGCCGCTGAGCCTGCGCGTCCGGAGCCTGTGCTCCGCAGCGGGAGAGGCCACAACAGTGAGAGGCCCGCGTACCGCAAAAAAAAAAAAGTGATGTGGAAGAAAAAATAAAATAGGAATAGGGAGTGGCAGAGGGTGTTGCAGTTTTAAACAGCGTGGTAAGGAGAAGGTTTCATTAGGAAGGTGACGTTTTGGAGAACGCTTGAAGGGAATCAACCATGCAGTCTCGGGAAGAGGATATAGCAGATACAAACCTCTGAGACAAGAATGTGCCTGGCATGTTGGAACAGCACAAGGATAGAGCTGGGATAGAATGAACATGGGGAAGAGGGGAAGGAAAGGAGATCAGAGAGATAAATAGAACCAGATCATGCAAAACCTGGAAGATCAGTGTCAGGCCTTTTCTCCAAAGACACAGGGGTTTTGCAGGATTTGAGCAGAGGGTTGGTAAGTTCTCACTTGAGTATTTCAAAGTTCACTACACATCTATTAGAACAGCTAAAATAAAAAATAGTGACAGTTCCAAATACGGACAAGGATGCAGGGTAACTCAGTCTCTCATACATTGCTGATGGGAATGTCAAGTGGCATACTCATTTTGGAAAATGTCAAACTATTGTTTTATAGTTTGTCAGTTTCTTTAAAAGCTATAAACAATCCATCAGTGACATTTATCCCAGAGAAACAAAGACTTAGGTCCACACAAAAACCTTCAGTGCATAAATGATTCATCAAACAATGGTGTATCTATACCATGTAGTATTGTTACTGATTAGTAAGAACTATTGATAATGTAACAGCTTGGATGGGTCTCATGCTGAGTGAAAAAAAGCAGCCTCAAAAAGTTAAACTGATGGTTCCATTTCTATAATACTCTCAAAATGATAGTTAGAAAACAGGTTACCAGGGGTTAGAAAGTGAGAGGAAGGTATAGCACAAAGGACATCTATGGTGGTGTCC
The DNA here is from genome assembly GCF_000442215.2 of Lipotes vexillifer. Classification (NCBI taxonomy): domain Eukaryota; kingdom Metazoa; phylum Chordata; class Mammalia; order Artiodactyla; family Lipotidae; genus Lipotes; species Lipotes vexillifer. The sequence continues at coordinate 2,674,003 of NW_006771517.1, read as the reverse complement.
TTTATCTTGTGGTGTAAGCTATATGAAGCTGCACATGTGATGAAATTGTGTAATACTGTACACACTTATGCATGTAAAACTGCTGAAAAAGAAAGGTCTCTGAATTGTCAGCTTCCTGGTTTTGATATTGTACTATAGTTATGTAAGATATTACCATCAGGGGAACTGGTGAAGGGTACACAGAACATCTCCAAATTCCTATGAATTTATAATCTTTTTTTTTTTTTGCGGTACGTGGGCCTCTCACTGTTGTGGCCTCTCCCGTTGCCGAGCACAGGCTCCGGACGCGCAGGCTCAGCGGCCATGGCTCACGGGCCCAGCCGCTCTGCAGCATGTGGGATCTTCCCGGACCGGTGCACGAACCCGTGTCCCCTGCATCGGCAGGCGGACTCTCAACCACTGCGCCACCAGGGAAGCCCATAATCATTTTTAAATAAAAATACTTTTTAAAAGGATCATTCTGGTTCCTGTGTGGAGAATTGAGGGTAAAAGTGAAAGGTAGACCAGTTAAGAAAAGCAGCTCTTGCAATAAATCAGAGATTGGTGATGGCATGGACCGGAGCAATGGCAGTGGATGTGATGATATGGTCAGAATACGGTAGAGCCAACAGGATTTGTTGACAGATTAGACTTGGGGTGAAAGGGAGACGAGTCCAGGGTGAAAAGTTTTTGACCTGAATGACAGGATAAATGGAAGGTAACAGAGGAGGAGGAATCTGGGAGAAACAGGTTTTGCAGGGAATTATCAGAGGTTTAGTTTTGAGATGTCTGTTAGGTGATCACAGAGAGATGGCTGGTGATATGTATGGGCTAGAGAGTATAGGTGGGAAAAGCAGAGATACTGTGTGTGAAGCCACAGGACCAGAAATAGTCATCTGGGAATACTTATTGATAAGACAGAAAGCTCAGGGACAGCTCTGGAGCACTGATAATAAGAGGTTGAAGAGAAAGATGATAAAAAAGTTATATTTTCTTTCATACCTTTTGCTATATTTCCCTTTGTTTACTAAAAGAAGACACTGAACCTAATTAACAGTTAACTTTTGGAGACAGTACTGGAGCAGTCAGGCATTACTCAGACCCTACTGCTCACACTTCAAATCATGGTCATTGTTTGCACACAAAGGGCAAATAAGGTTGCCTTTTTTTTTTTTTTTAATTGAGGTATAATTGCTAAGGTTGCCTCTTGTCCTTGCTACTACTGTTTCCACTTTCAGGATACATTTTGGTAAGAGCTGTTTTGTGTGGCTTTTCTCTTACTGCATTCACTGAGTAAATATTTTTAGGTTTTCTCCTGTGTACTGGGCATTACATTGGATTCTAAAAATTAGCAAAGGTGAATAAAACAGTCCCTACCCTCAAGGATCTTACCGTCCATATTTTTTTTTTAAACGTTTTCTTCTTTACTCAGTTTTTTTTTTTTTAATAAATTTATTTATTTTTCTCTGCGTTGGGTCTTTGTTGTTACGCGCAGCCTTCTTCTAATTGTGGCAGGCGGGGGCTACTCTTCATTGTGGTGTGCGGGCTTCACATTGTGGTGACCTCTCTTGTTGCAGAGCACAGGCTCTAGGCACGTGGGCTTCAGTAGTTGTGGCATGCGGGCTCAGTAGTTGTGGCTTGAGGGCTCTAGAGTGCAGGCTCAGTAGTTGTGGCACACGGGCTTAGTTGCTCCGCGGCATATGGGATCTTTCCAGGCCAGGGATCGAACCCATGTCCCCTGCATTGGCAGGCAGATTCTTAACCACTGTGCCGCCAGGGAAGTCCCCAGTCCATCTTTTTTTTAAAGGTAGCAAACAAATATTCAGTAAAGAGCTGTAGGTTCTATTAAAGAAATTTTAAGGTTGGTTGGGTAGGGGGGCATATCAAAGACATAGTTGCTTCTATTTGCATAATTAGAAAAGACTTCATTAAAGGAGCTAACTTAAGTAACTCAAAAGATGAGGTGTTCACCACAGTAGGAGTCTATATTGAATAGTGGAGACATTCTAGTCATATGAGCAGTTTAAGAAATTTGCAAGCAGCCACATAGCACAGGGAGATCAGCTCCGTGCTTTGTGACCACCTAGAGGGGTGGGAGGGAGGGAGACGCAAGAAGGAAGAGATAGTATAACTGATTCACTTTGTTATAAAGCAGAAACTAACACACCATTGTAAAGCAATTGTACTCCAATAAAGATGTTTTTTAAAAAATCACTAAAAAAAAAAAATTTGCAGAAGCACAGAATGAGATTGTATTTTTCAGGAACTGTAAGTCTCACTAGAGCAAAGGAATTAGATCCTGGAGAGAACCCTGTATGTCAAGCTAAGAAGTTTTATTTTCATCCTAAATGTAATAGGTGGTCACTGAAGGGCTTTCAATAGAGAGTGACATGGCTGTTATTTTTTAAAAGATTACTCTAGGGAATTCCCTGGTGGTCCAGTGGTTAGGACTCTGTGCTCTTGCTGCTGAGGGCCCGGGTTTAATCCCTGGTCAGAGAACTAAAATCCCACAAGCTGCACAGCGCAGCCAAATAAAAAGAGTACTCTAATGGCAGTGTGAGGGGTAACTTAAAAGATAAAGTCACTCATTATTTATTATCTTTTTCTTTCAGCTACGGCTAATAGACTGGGGTTTGGCTGAGTTTTACCATCCTGGCCAAGAATATAACGTCCGAGTTGCTTCCCGATATTTCAAAGGTCCTGAGCTACTTGTAGACTATCAGGTGAGAAGAGGGGGGCAGATAAAATTTTGGTCCTTGTGTTTATTTTGCACATGATTTGCAAAAAATGTCATTTTGCACTTTTGAGTAGGCCATTTATGCACATCCATGGCTATCCCTTTTATATGAATGTAAAATATGAATCACTTTCATCTGCCATAACTTATATTTGTATTGTCATAATGTCAGTAGAATATGAATAGATCTGCATTTGATCCTAACTGAAGAGAAAGACACTTTTTCTAATCAGAAATTACACAGCTAGTTTGAGAATTGTAAGTTAGATTTAACCAACCTTAAAAGTAAACTGAAAAAAATGTTCTCGATATAAAGACCTTCCCTCTACCAAAAAAAGAAAAGAAAGCACTCTTCTCACGGAAACAAAATCCTTGGGAATACCTTTCCTGCCCCAGTCCTCCCAGGTGTTATCAGATACCTTAAAAAGTTCAGACTCTGTCCTAGAAATTCCTTTTCTGGGGTCTTGAGGATATAACCCTGAGTTCAAAAAACATTTTATACATAAAAATATTCTTTACAACATTATTTATAATGGTGAAAAACAGAACACTATCCTGTTGTAGGAGAAGTTAAAGATTAAATTCTGAAGCATTCATGCAATAAAAAAATGATACACATTAGAAGGTTTCCATAGGCTGACAATTGGGTTGTTCTTATGTAAGTGAAGAAAATAATTCAAAATAGTATGTACAGATTTAAAATGAGAGGGTGGGGGAGCATGGGTGGGAATGCATAGAAGAAAAACGTGTTTTTGGTATTTGGACTTTAAGTCAGTGGAGTGGTTTGTTTTTAATAAAAAGCTTTTCTAAAAAAATTTGAAGTGACAGGATTCATTCTTGTCATTTCATGTGTGATGACGACATTTTCTTTAATGCAGATGTATGATTATAGTTTGGATATGTGGAGCTTGGGTTGTATGCTGGCAAGTATGATCTTCCGGAAGGAGCCATTTTTCCATGGACATGACAATTATGATCAGGTGATATATGTTGTTCCTATTAGGAAATTTACTGGTCTTACCAAGTGACGGCCAGATCTGCTTACCCATTAGAAACTGCAGTGGATCTTGCTAAAATACAGATGCCTGGCCCCCCCACCTGAGAGCTATTAAATTAATAAGTTAGAATCTGGGAGTGGGACCCTAGAATAATTTTCAAATAATGGCTTGTCAGCTAACCTGACATTGATCCTCAGATTGGTTTAGCTTTAAACTATTGGTTTAGCTTTTGAAATTAGAATTTTTCCTTTTCATTGCTTGTTTAATTGTGAGATATACTTGTATATACATGTTTTAGGAAATATTTTACAATTCAAAGAATAATAGTTTAAAATATAGGATATTACCTTAGAATCTCCTAATGTGAGCTTTTATTAGGGTTAGGAATGTTTCCTCCAACATGTTGGTTTATATGTGGTATTTCTGTGATCCTTTTGTCTCGTCATACAGATTGAATTGATGTATGTCAGTAGAAATATAGATGGTATTTTTTATACTAGCTGCACTTCCCCTTGTAGATCAAGGGGCCATTTCATTCAAGGGAACCTGGAATGATTCTAGGGCCTTGTGGAAGGTACTGTTACCTTGTTTGAGCACAATGACTTTTTTTTTTTTTTAATTAAACTTTATTTTGAGATAATGTAAATTCATGTGAAGTTGTAAGAATTAATACAGAGAAATATGGTGTGCCTTTTATCCAGTTTCCCCCTAACATAACTTTTTGCAAAACTATGTACAGTATCACAACCAGGATGTTGATATCAATATAACCAAGGTACAGAACATCTCTGTCACCTCAAGGATCCTTCATTTGCCCTTTTATAGTCACACCAAGTTCCCCTCCCCCTCTTTCATGCTTCTCTGTTGTAATCTCCATTTCTACAATTTTATCATTTTGAGAATGTTATATACATATGATGACCATTTTTCATATGAGTCGAAGAATACCATGTGAATTCAGTTAAAATCAGCAACTCTTTATCAGGTGCCATGCAGAATTGAGGAATATAGACAAAAAGAAAGAATAGCCGCTCATCTCAAAAGTTCTTCATAGTCTGTCTAGCAAGGGAACCAAACATATAAGAAAGTAAGTTACAGTAGTAAATGTCAGAGTAGAAGTGTAGACAAGATACAAAAGACAGTTGTAATGGGAATGAGTGGTCTGAGTATATGGGGTTGGGGGGAGCTTCCCAAAGGAAGTGACATCTCCAGCTGGGTTGTAAGGGGAAAAAGAATAAGACTTCACCAGAAGGAAGGAAGCAGGTTATAAAGTGGTTTGCTTTTTCTGTTTTATACATTTATATCAGTAATAATTTAGGGAACGTCATGTGGAAATCCATTCATGGTGTGCAAAAAAATTTGAAGTAAATTGGTTGTAACATTCATACCTGTAGCCATGATGATCCGTTCTGTTAATTCAGTCATGGTTAATTGTTGATTTAATCATGTAATATGCTTTTGGTGTGGGTTTTGTCTTCTTCAATCCTAGTTGGTGAGGATAGCCAAGGTTCTGGGGACAGAAGATTTATATGACTATATTGACAAATACAACATTGAATTAGATCCACGTTTTAACGATATCTTGGGCAGGTAAGTCACAAAATAAAATCTATGCATCTGTGCCTTAAGCAGTTCGGGTGTAAACTGGTACTTTGGATCCCCAGAATAGTTATGTTCTCTTTGCCAACACTGCTGAGGTATCTCTGGTCCACTGCTACAGAATGCTGCATAGGCAGGCCTGTGATAAAAGCATTGGATTGAATGGCCATTTCCCCAGATTCACTTACAGGATTCTGAGTGTGGAGGTTGTAGTCAGAAGATTCCTGACTATGTAGAGTCTAGTAGAAGGGTTACAGTTGAGTCAGAAATCAAAATCTCCTGATTCAACTTGCTTCTCTAAATGACAGAATTGTCTCTAAGAGAAAGAAATAGTCATAGAAATAAGTACATGCTTCAAGACTGATGTGCAGACAACAGACTCTAAAAATAGTGACTAGACACAATACTCATTCATCACTTAACAGGAAGAGGTGAACTTTCTTGATACAAAGGCTTTTGCTGGCCAAGTGGCAGAGATGCCAGGAAAGGGGGTGTGGGGGATGGGGAGGGAGGCCTGGTTAGCCCAGCCACCTGGCCCTCCTTGCTGTGCAGGAGCATTCAGTCCTGTAAAGTAACCTGAATTATGTTTCACAAAATTGTGGGGACCCAGATTTCTCTTTTCTGCAACACTGCTATTTCCAGTCTCTCCAATTAGCTTTGTTGTCTCTGCAGTGGCAGAGTGGTATAAGACTAGTCTCTTGAGTTTTTATTTCTCTTGTGATTGGCTGGAATTCTAGCCACTAAGGAAAATGTAGGAGTGAAATGTTGGGCTTCTCTGCCCCTTGGTCCATTTCTCATTTCCCCTTTTGGCTCTGCAGACATTCCCGTAAGCGATGGGAACGCTTTGTCCACAGTGAAAACCAGCACCTTGTCAGCCCTGAGGCCTTGGATTTCCTGGACAAGCTGCTGCGGTACGACCACCAGTCACGGCTCACCGCAAGAGAGGCCATGGAGCACCCCTATTTCTGTGAGTCCAGCTGTTCAGTCCACAGAGCCTGTGCAGGCCTTCCCAGTAGATTGTACCAGGCAGGGCCCAGGGCCCTACAGAACAGAATTGGAATACCAACCTCCTGTACTTAGCTTGCTGCAAGGTTACTTCACCCACAGTGAGCCTTGGTTTCTTCAGTGGGGACCATGATTGTTGAGAGGATTCTTATCTAACGGAGTACCTGACTCATGATCACTGCTAAATAAATTGCTTTTCTTACTGTGTGGGTGACACTTCTCAGTGGCTAGTCTGGAGTGGTTGGATTAGAACATACAGCCCTATATCTGTCCCGTCTCTTGTTAATCATTGTTGGAGAGAGCCAAAAAGGCTTGAAAACCTTATTGTATGAACACCTTGACCTAGGTTTGTGAGTATAGCTAACTGTCGTCATGAGTGAAAATGCCACTTAGCTGCACCCCATCCTCACTGTGTTGGGTTGTTCCTTGGGGAGTGGTTGGGTGGTATTTTAGTGAATCAGTTACACTCTTGCTCAGTCTCCTGTACCTGAAGCAGACTGAAAGGCTGATGGAGATGTAGAGTGAAGTCTGTGGTCATAGCACTAATTTGCCCAAACCTGTAGTTTTGGCCTGTTTGGCGCCAAGCTGTGAACCGCAGTAAAACCAATTCACTCTGATAATATATTTCTCTTTGGGTAAGGGTAAATTGTATTATGTCATTAAATTCTAACAGGATTGGTTTTGTTTTAAATTAGCTCTACTATGGATAATTACCTCCTTTTCCTACTATGTAGTTTAGTAGTTGGCCTTTACCACAGTTTGACAGGAAAGATAGTTTTATTTTGTATTACTTGTTCAATTCATAGTGAAGGCAGTTGACACCTTAATTCTATTACTAAGGGAATAATATGGAATACAAATAAAATGTAAAGAATGAGGATGACTGCTTTAAGACCCCAGCCCATTAGTTTAATCCTTCAAGCATAATAGAATCTAACCTTTTTGTCTCTTTTCTAGACACTGTTGTGAAGGACCAGGCTCGAATGGGCTCATCTAGCATGCCAGGGGGCAGTACGCCTGTCAGCAGCGCCAATATGATGTCAGGTCAGTTCATTGGTAAATTTATTTTTTTAAGAAAAGATAGAAGTCAGTTATCATTCTTAATTTTGCTCCCTCTTTGTGACCTGATTTCTGTGGCCCTCCCTCTTCTCTATAATGATTACCTTATTGACATACTGACCTGTATGGCTCTCCCCACCAGGTTTCAGGATGCTTTTGAAACCTGGTATACCTTAATGGCCCTGCCTTGAGTAAGAGTATCAACAGTCTCTTCTAGGCCAGAATCACAAAAATTATTTGGGACTTGAAAGTCTCAACAAGCCATGAAGAGTAAAGAGATCCTTTCATCTCACAGGTTAGAGTGACAGTAGGTGATGCTGTCCTCAGAAACAAGATTAAGAAAATGAGGGAGGGTAGAGATGGGGTTTGTACATGGGTATATATGAGTTTAAGAATGGTTCTCAGGCCTCCCTGGTGGCGCAGTAGCTAAGAATCTGCCTGCCAATGCAGAGGACATGGGTTCGAGCCCTGGTCCAGGAAGATCCCACATGCTGCAGAGCACCTAGGCCCATGTGCCACAACTACTGAGCCTGCACTCTAGAGCCCACAAGACACAACTACTGAAGCCTGTGCGCCTAGAGCCCGTGCTCCGCAACAAGAGAAGCCATTGCAATGAGAAGCCCGCGCACCGCAACCAAGAGTAGCCTCCGCTTGCTGCAACTAGAGAAAAGGCCGCGCGCAGCAACAAAGACCCAACACAGCCAAAAATAAAATAAATAAAATAAATTAATTTAAAAAAGAATGGTTCTCTGAGTTTTTCCAGAGCAACTACAGTGTGCCTAGTAAATTATAATGGTTTATATGAAATTATCTTTAATGTTGTTGAGTCATTATGATTTAAAGCGAGTTTTTACCCAGAAGAAACCACAGTTACCCAAAAGAAGCCATAGGCCTGTCCCCTAAGAATTATATATGTAGGCAGCATCCACATGGATATACTCGTGATCGTGAGGGCACTTAGACACCCTCAAAGAATTGCTGTTGTCTGAATTCTTTTTTTAAAGAACTAGCTGCCTTCTAGAGTTTATCCTCTGGGTATCATGCCAATGTGCAAAATGATATATGTCCAAGGTTACTCATTCTAGCCTTATCTGTAATCACAGAACATTAAAAACAGCTCCGTATAGAGTAGAGAACTGATAAAATGAATTACCGGGCATCCATTCAGTGGAATGCTATATGGCTAGAGAAAAGAATGAGTGTTTCGTGTTCTTGTCTAGTTTCAACTCCAAAGTAGTAATGTGAAATGAAGAAAGCAAGATGCAGGACCATGTCCAAGACCAGGAATGGGCAAGAATATATAATCACATTCTTATATGTGATTCTTATATGCATATTTTTATAAAATTATATTTAAGTATATGCATAAAATATTTCTGGAAGGATACACCCCAAAAGTGGTGCCGTAAGTTGGCCAAGTGACAGGGCAAGGGAGAATTCTCACTGTATACTCTTTTCGGCTATTTTTAAGTCATGTAACTATATTAGCTATTCAGAAAATATATAGCATTTTGAAAATGTAAAGAACTAGCTGATTGAGGGCAGTCTAACAGGTAATCTGATCATGGGTGGAAGCAACTAAATGGAAGTAAATCCTAAAACACTATTTTAGTTTACAGATGAGAAATGATCCTTTCTGCCCTGAAAGTGCTGGCTAACAAGGGAATGTGGTCATGAGCATGAGCTTTGACTCCAGCCTTCTACTGTTCAGTTCATAGTGACTAGCCACATGTGGCTATTTATATTAACTGAAATCAAATAAAATTTTAAAATCAGTTGCTTAGCTACACTAGCCACATTGCAAGTGCTCAGTAGTCACATATGGCTAGTGGCCATCACATTAGTACAGATTACAGAGCATAAAGTTTGGTTGGACATGCTGCCCTAGACAGGCTTGGGTTGGAATCCAAGTACAGATGCTACTTACTAGCCATGCACCTTGGACAAACTGCTTAAACTCTCCAAACTTAGATTTCTTTACCTGTCTACTAAATTTATTGGAGCTTGTCATTTTAATTTGTGAAGATTTAATTTGAAATTAGATTTACTTGGTAAAAATCTAAGGAGAGGCCTTTAATGAGAATTTGTGTCACTTTTGCGATAGGTGCTCTGAAAAACTGGTGACTAAGATTTCCATGGTGTCTCTAGCTCACTGTCAGCTGTTGTCTTTCAGGGATTTCTTCAGTGCCAACCCCTTCACCCCTTGGACCTCTGGCAGGCTCACCAGTGATTGCTGCTGCCAACCCCCTCGGGATGCCTGTTCCAGCTGCCGCTGGCGCTCAGCAGTAATGGCCCCTTCTGTCTCCTGATGCCTGAGCAGAGGTTGGGGAGTCCACTTACTCCCTTGATGCAGCTTGCGCCTGGCGGGGAGGGGTGAAATACTTCAGAAGCACCGTGTCTGAACCGTTGCTTGTGGATTTATAGTAGTTCAGTCATAAAAAAAAAAAAAAAAAAATTATAATAGGCTGATTTTCTTTTTTTTTCTTTCTTTTTTTTTTAACTCGAACTTTTCATAACTCAGGGGATTCCCTGAAAAATTATCTGCAGGTGGAATATTTCACGGACAAATTTTTTTCTCCCCTTCCAAATTCAGTTCCTCATCACTAAAGAACAAAGATAAACCAGCCTCAATTCTGGCTGCTGCGTTTGGGTGGAGATTTCTTCCCATGCCCACCATTGCTCCCCTACCATCCCACACTTTGAGGGGTTTGTATTTCATGCTCTCCTCCAGAGATTACAAAAATGTAGCTTCTTGAAGGGAGGTGGGAAGGAAGGAAGAAGGAAGGACCCAACCTATAAGAGCAGTGTACTGCTAGTCACTTATATCACTTTACTCCAAAAGTGCTTCAGTGGGGTTATACTGGTGAATCTAGTGGAAATATGTCTTAGTTACACTGAGATGCTGAAAATCTACCCAAAGTGCAGACAGGTCCTGAAAACATCTGTTCAGTATGAATCATGTCTTATTGACCTAACCTAAATCCAACTCACTTACAATTTAGTTTCAGTTCAGTTTAAAACTTTAATACCGTCCCTCCCAGGCTCCTTACCTTGGTCCTCTTCCCCTTTCATCTCTCAACATGCTCTATAGCTGGTAGGAGGGGGAAGGCAAAATCTTTTTCAGTTTTCTTTGACTTGGCCCTTTTGAATTCAGTTAGTTACTGGGTATAATTATTGCTTTTTACAAAAGAAAAAAACATTGTCTATGTTGGTTTCATGCTAGTAACTCTTGAAGAGCTAATGAGAGATGTGGCCACTGCATTTTATTTTAAGCTTTCTACCTTCTTTTCCTCCTACCTTCCCCTTCCCTCACATGCCATCCATTGAGAAGACCTGCCCCTCAGTCTTGTAAATGTACCTGAGAGGTAGGAGCAGAGCCACTATCTCCAGTGAAACTGAAATGGTAGACCTGTAATTGTGGGAAAACTAAACTCTCTTGTTACAGCCCTGCCACCCCTTGCTGTGTGTATATATATAATACTTTGTCCTTCATATGTGAAAGATCCAGTGTTGGAATTCTTTGGTGTAAATAAACGTTTGGTTTTATTTATCAAGGTTAGATTTAAGTTCCCTGTGTAAAGGTCTCGCTGGGTGGGTGGCTCACGTTCACATCTGAGGGGCCTGCAGCCCTGTACCGTGGAGGCTTCCCAAGGCCCCCGTTTTTATACAACCCTCGTTCAACCCATGGTACCGGGCAGGCAGAGAGGCCTTAAAAAAGCTCCACAAGCCAAAGCGTCTCTGGGGATTAAGGATCCTTTGCCATAAATTCATTTTGTGTCTCAGCAGTGCAGGGAATAGGGATGGGAAAAGTCGCCAGTTTTTGTGTGTTTGTGTAAAGTGGATTTTCCACTGTAATCCAGCCACCTAAGTTTATCAGGTGCTTCACTGAGGAAGCCTAGTTTTTTAAGCACAATAGCAAAACCATCAGCTCTGTATTTTCTCCTGTTGCTTCATTACCGTAGCTGCTTGTGGGGACTAGGAAAAATTCTTCCAACATATTTTAAGGCCTGAAGTCTTAGTTCCCCATTCTCCTACCTTTATAGATTCACAAGTCTTTCTCACCTGGGCGTCATAGATAAACATAATTGTTTGAGGAGTTGAATTTAATGAACTTATCTAACTTTGTAACCCATCTTAGCTCTAGTAACTTTATCAAAGGTGGTGGCTTTAGTGAATATAATGGTAAACTTTAGAGGAAGCTAAAGCCTTTTATAATGCTTCTCAACCATAGGGAAAACATTCTATGTGGCAGGGTGATCTTCTTCGTGGCCACTTACAGTGGATATTTATTGTTCTCGACCCTTTTATGCCCTAGAATGCTGTGGGGGTTACCATGTTGAATTTGTGCAGAACCTCAAAGCACCAGATGTGCCAGAGATGCAGTTTGAGATTACGTTTGCACTGGATTGTGATTTGAACAGGACACTTATGACTGATGAATTATTTCTTTTGAGGTGGGGAGGAGGGCTGTAAATCAAGACTTCACATCCCACCCTTGTAGCTCAGAGAACCTAGGTGTAGCTGAGGCTGATGTGGAGAGCTGCAAACAGCTGGACCTCCTAACATGCATCAGACCTTGCAAGAAATGTAAGGTGAATGCAGAGGACTCTGAAATGCCACCCAAGAGCCTATTAAAAGAAATAGAAGTATTTAAAATGCTACTTAAGGAGTCACTGCAGAAGCATGAAAAAAAAGACCCAATTGGGTGGGTGGGTGGGGGCAAGGGTTTACAGAGTAACAACTTCTGTGTTGTTGTAAATTACCTCATCTGTATACCTTGTATTGGGACACTTCATTTCTCAGCACCACCTGTGTCTGCATTGATTAGATGGCAGGAAATGGAAAGCCAATCTAAGACAGTTGTGTTGGCAATTACTCTGAAAGTTTCTTTAAGTATTTTTTTAACTTTGTTTGAAGTGCTCCCTCCCCCCTTTTAAGTTTGAAGTCATAAGTTCCCCCTCCCCACCTTGATGATTTATTGGTTGTAATTGTATTGTATTTGGTATAACTAAAACATAACTGTGCTGGGAAGAAGTTGTGCCATGAAGGTCTTTAATTTTTTTTTAATAAAAACATTTAAACAAATGAAATGTCCCTGCAGCCTGAGCAATATGCTTCAACCGACACCGTGTGTGGGATAGATGGCTTAGTTCTCAAGTGCTTTGAATTTAATACTGGGCTGATGGAGATGTGAAATGGGATGAATTAAGGTTGGTTGAGGAGCACTGAAGTGTAGGAGTTTTTGACATTGAGATACAGTGAAGAGAGTATGATGTTGTTGCTAAACAGGACTGGTTTCATTCCTGCCCTCGTCACATACTTGGCTACTTGGCAAGTTACTTCTGAATCTGTTTCATCATCTATAAAATGGAGCCACTGCTTCTTTGGGATTAAATGAGAGTAAATGTCAAGTGTCTGGCACCTGTTATGCCCTTGTTCAACCTAATACCCGTGGCCCCTGGTATGGGGGATTAGTCCTTGGCCCTGACTTTGCAAGTAATTCACAGTATGATCTCTCCTCTGGCTCTCTTGGCACCAGTGTGTGTTCAGTCAGGGGAGTCTGGATGAGATGTCTTCTGAGTTCCTTTTCAGCTCTGACACTGATTTTAGAAAGTTTGAGTTGGTGCGTAAATACAGAGGTCCATGGAGACGGTTGGTTTGTTAGCAGAAAAGACCAGTGCTCGGTGAATGGCAGTAAGCCCTGTGGAAGGTCAGCCTTGGAGAGACCTCCAGTGCAGGAGGCAACGTGCAGTCTTGGTGCCTGGAATGAAGGTATGCTGGTGAGCAAATGGGAACATATTTGGCAGCTTTAATAGAAACTACCAAAAGGGCTGGTAGAAGAGGTGAAACAGAGTTTACTTGCTTATTAATGTCAAATGAGTAAATTCTACAACAGTATATACTTGAATTTTCATTTATTCTTTCTCATTTAACAACAGTTGAAAAGTTGAAATCAGGAAATGCTGTTATCCCAAATTCTTAGTTTCCTTTAAATGTTCAGTGCATCCATATGTTAATAATATTGGGAGTTGTTGAGAAGTGTGGTTTAGATAAAAGGAACCATTGTGTAATATATCTGAAATGCCTAACTTACATGAACATTAAATTCTCACATTTACTCTCATTTTATCCATGAGACAGATAGGAAGATTAAGTTGTTAGAGTGGGCCCACTAGAGACAGAGGAATATATTTGGTAAAGTTAGATCTTCAGGGTATGGCTAATTACTGTAGTCCTAAAGTAGTAGAGAAAATTGTGGATTGGTTGACAGATTTTGAAATTTTTATTTCCTCTCAATCTTTAAATTTCATCTTGTTTCACCTGTTGTCAAGTGTGGTTACAATTAGAACTGACCTTTTGAGTATCTCTTGAAAAAATCTAGTTTTGTCACCACTCCCACTAGCAGATTTCTCTCCTGAGATTAGAATTGGGTTTGAGTAGTTGTTGAATCGTAACAGTCCTTGCCTGTACTTCCCTGCTGGTAATTTCCTCCTCCCTTGTGCTGATTGACGCTCCATCCTATGTAAAAGTCACCTCTCTCTGCTTCCCCCACTGCCGTCACTACCCCTGCACCCTTTTTCCTTATAACACCTGACCTTAATGTTATTTTTGTCTCTCTCCCCACCTACATGTAAAGTCCCTGATGACCTTGTATGTCTTAATAATCTGTGCATCCTCATAAAAAACTTTTTTTTTAAGTGTGTTAATATCCTTCAGAATTGAAGAGGATCAAATGGAGTAGCACGAGGAAAATGCTTAGCACCATACCAGGCTCATAATAGATGCTCAATAAATAGTAATTCCATCCTCCACTCCCAGTTCCACCTTCCCCCTCCTCCACACATAAGAAATTAATGGGAGTGTTGTTGAATAAAGAACATCTCAAGATGAGAAGAGCCTTGTTCATAGATGTGCAGCTATAATTATAAGCCACAGGCCAGACTGGATTAACATGACACAATGTTTATTTAATGTTTACTTATTTTAATTATTTAATAATTTAATGAGCCCTTGGTGAAATCTTGAGTGGCTGAAGGCTGAGCAACGATCCTGACCAATTTAGTAGAATTAGGTGCTACAATATCCCCTGCTTTCCACCATTGGTATATAACAATGTGAAATTCAGGCTGTTCTCCAAGTAGAACAGATACATAGAGGGTGTCACAAGGTAGTCTGGTTCTGGAGTCAACGTGGACAAGTGCTTTCTAGATTTCATAACCCTACTATGATTCTGTGCTAAATTTAACCACTTCAGAGAAGCAACCTAGTAGAACTATAAATGCCCTGGTTCTGATAAGAGTTATGGCTGGCTGTGTAGTTTGGGCTCAGTAATTTAACCTTCCTGAATCTTCACAACTGACTTAAATTATTATTGTAAAACATTTTAGATGTACTAAGTTGTAAAGAGGCTGTAACACACCCATGAACCCACTGCCCAAGTTAAGTCTATATTACCAATACAGATGAAGCCCCTTTTGCCCCCTTCTCTTCCTCCCTGCCCCAGAGGTTCTTATATCTTCTTCATATGTAAAATTGGGGTGTTAATACCTATTTTACAAGGTGGTTATAAGATTAGATGGTAAATGTTTGGAAAGTGCCTGGCACACACTAGAGTTGGGCTAAATATTCACTTCCACTCTGAATTGTATAGTTGTGCAGGTTACGTGCAGAAAAAGATTCCATGTCTATAGGAATGCCATAGACTTGTGCATTTATTTCTACAGTTTTACAGTAGATGGCAGTAAAATATCTGGTTCTAGAAGAAAAAAATCCATGTATTAAATATGACAGGTTTTCAACAGATGCAAGTTGTTTCTAATTTCCATGAAGGCCAGCATTGCCCTGTTCTCACCCCCTCACTCTTCTCTAAGATTCTATCACTCTTATCTCCTCTGAATTTTTAATTTCTCTACTGAAAGCCAAATACTTTTGCACTATAGCAAATTACAGTCTGGATTTGCCTCCCTGTGGTCATAATCACCAGAGATTCTTAGTGGCCTCAATGTAAGAAGCTCTTCCCCAGGCACCTCCAGATGGGAGTTGATAGGATGGACAGTCCCTTTCTTAGAGAAGTTCCCGAGGGGATTGGGTATTTCTGAGTCAGCTTTACTCCTGCATCATCTGCTTTGACAGAATTTTCTTGGCTCCTCTAATGATGCAAAGGAAAAGCAGCAGCAGCTGGCAGTTGGTTTCCTGATTTCACCCTGTGAGTCAGAGTCTCGGCTATAGCTAGGCATTTGTAGACTTATCTAGAAAGGGAGGACTTTGCTTCTCTGTTGAACAGTTCTGGGAACTCCACGGTGAACTTCCTATGAAGAAACCTAAATACCCACAGCTCTCCACACCTCATTCTGTTCCCTGCTCACCCACTCAGCTCTGTCCCCTCAGCCCAGAATCAGAGTTACGGACTCATCTTGACTGGTCTTTCCAGAATTCGTTTATAAAATATGCTGCTCAACAAACGTGTTGATGTCTGTGAGCCTGGTCCTATGCTAAACACTGGAGATTGGGAGAGATGAGACGCAAGCAGAAAGGCAGGAAACAAATTGTTCCCCAGGAAAAAATCATATTGCTAGTCAGCATGGTGGATTGAGCTAACTCAGATAAGTACCCACCTCCTGGTCCAAATATGTGAGGATGCTGACTGACATAATTTACTTTCAAATAAATAGCCAATTTCAAAGAAAAAAGTGGAAATTCCCAGGTGGCAGAAAGGAAGACAGCATTCATCCTGAAGGTAAGTGGGTATTGAAGTCACAGTGGGCCCCCGACACAAGGCTTGGATACAGATGGGCCTCAGAGCATAGGGGCTAAGGTTTGAATGCCCCCAGGGAGATAGGAGACAGCCTCAGTGCCTTTGAAGGTAAAAACAAAAAATCCCCTGGCACTTGAAAGAAAAGGCTGCTTCCGGGTAAAAAGATTAGAGGAAGACAAAATATTACCTGTAGTTGCTTCTGGGAAGGGAGTTTGTGATTTTGTACAAAAACTCCTTAGGAAGAAAGAAGTCCTGAACTCTTGGGGGAGGAAGAATGGTCAGGAAAGCCTTCCCAGAGGAGGGACTGCTGGAGCTGGCTTGAGAGAGGTCCAGCCTTAGCAGGTTCGAGCTGCCAGAGCCTGCTTGCCATCAGAACCCATGTCTCTTGCTTAGTTCTGCTTCCTGGACTGCCTTTTCATAGCTGTGCTTCCAGGAATCCCTGTCCAGGTTTCTAACGAATCATTATAGATAAACTTTCTTTCTCTTGCTTTTTGCTCTCTGGTCCTTTCAACAAAAAACATTTATCCTCACACAGATCTCTAGGTCAGCTATAGCTCAACTGATCTAAACTCGTTCAGCCAAGCAGCTCTGCTTCCGGTTGAGGACTGACTGGGCTGGACTGGGCTCCTGTGTTGATTGGTTTCAGGTTTGCTCCAGGTAGTTCCTTCTGGGTCCCATGCCGAAGTTGCGGCAGCTACCCAGGGCATGTTCTGGTGGATTGCTGGGGCACAAGAGGCCAAAGGACAAGACACCAAGCCAGAGAGAAATCCAAGAAGCTCTAAGAACACCAAGCAAATTTATACACAACTAGGCATATCATATTCAAAATGCTAAAACAGAAGACAAAAATCTTAAAGGCAGCTCAGAGAAAACAATGACATTGCATACAGAGGAAGCTAAGAATTATCAGAGACCATGCAAGCTAGAAGACAATGGAGTGACTTTAGTGCTGAAAGAAAAACAAAACAAAACAGTCAATTTAGAATCCTATACCCACTGAAAATATCTTTCAAAATGAAGAAGAAATAAAGCTTTTTCTCAAAGAAAAACTGAGGGAATATACTGCCAGAAGAAATATTAAAGGAATATTAAATATTAGAGGAAGTTCTTCAGACAGACGGAATATGATGCCAGACAGAAACTTGGATCTACAGAGTGAAATTAAGAGTACTGGAAATGGAATAAATGAAAGTAAGTTTTTTAAAAAAATTTAATTTCCTTAAAAAAATAATTGAAGTCTAAAGTAGGAGGTCATCAAACTTTCTGTAAAGGAGCAGATAAATAGTTTAGGTTTTGCAGGTTATATGATTTCTTGCAAGCAATCTACTGTTGTGGCATGAAAGCAGTCTTAGACAATAGGTAAGTGAGCATGGTTGTGTTTCAGTAAAACTTTATTTATGGACTCAGATTGGGATTTCATATAATTTTTATGTGCCACAAATTATTCTACTTTGATTTTTTTGTCAATAATTTAAAATTGTAAAAGCCATTCTTAGCTCATGGGCCATACAAAAGCAGTCAGTGAGCTGGTTTTGGCATGCATAGGGGTCATCCTTTGCTGGCCCCAGGTCTAAAGCAAAAATACTAGCAATGAATTGTGTATAGCATACATTAAATTTTTAAAATGTGACTAAATGAATTGATATATCCATATGATGAAATACTAAACAATAAAAAGTAATAAACTTGATACGTGCAACAACATGGGTCAATCTTAAAATAATTATGCTGAGTGAATACCAGACAAAAAAGACTACATACATTCCATCCGTATGATATTCTAGAAAATGCAAACTAACTAGTGACAGAATGTAGTTAAGTGGTTGTCTGCAAGTGTGAGGTGAGGCAGGGTTCCAGGTAGAAGGGGAAGAGAAGGAAGGATTTCAGAAGCAAAGCAAAGCATGTGACAACAGCATGGAGAACAGAAGGGAGGAAATGGGAATCTACAGTTGTAAGGTCTTTATACTATCCATGAAAGCAGGATATTTGGAGGCAAATTGGTTAATTTAAAATGTGTATTGTAAACCCTAGGGCAATCACAAATTATTCTCCACCTCTTGCCCACTCTCAGTCCCAGGATCTGGGGACTTCTCTTGGAAATTCTGAGACAGATGATTCAGCTATATTTCACAGGGTCAGATGCAGAAAGTATGTGAGAGCTGGGGCTGCCAGAGTCATATATTATGAACCCAGGGCCTGTGGGAGAATGCAGTCAACATGAAGAAATGGGCAGCTGAGAGACAGAGAGAGGGGACGCAGAAGGGCAAGAACTTTTCAGTTACGTGATCCAGTAAATCTTTTTGCCTGTGCTTTTTTGGGGGGTGGGGGGGTAAAATTTTCCGTCACTTGCTGTTTAACAAAATACCACAAATTGATTAAAGGCCTACAGGAGAATATCTGCTGCTTTGAATTTCTCCAGGTAAGGCCTGCACCTTCTTTTAAAGCAGCGGTCCCCAACCTTTTTGGCACCAGGGACCGGTTTCATGGAAGACAATTTTTCCATGGACCAGTGGGGAGGGATGGTTTTGGGATGATTCAAGCACATTAAATTTATTGTGCGCTTTATATATTACAGTGTAATAATAGAAATAATAAAATAATTATACAACTCACCATAATGCTGACAGGAGGCGGAGCTCAGGTGGTAATGCGAGCGATGGGGAGCAGCTGTAAATACAGATGAAGCTTCGCTCGCTCACCCACTGCTCACCTCCTGCTGTGCGGCCCGCTTCCTAACAGGCCATGAACCGGTACCCGTCCGTTGCCTGAGGGTTGGGGACCCCTGTTTCAAAGGACTTGATCGATTAGGTCCACCCAGGCCAATCTTTCTTTTGACTACAGGGTCAACTGATTTGAGACCTTCATTACCTCTGCAGAATCCTTTCATCTTTGCTATATAACATCACTGGAATCATGAGACTGAGATCCCGTGATAGTCACAAGACCTGCCCACACTCAAGGGGAGGGAATTAATTAGGCATGTATACCATGGGGTGGGAATCTTAGGGACCATCTTATAATCCTGCCTGCCAGAGTGACCTAAGATGACGCTGTGCCCTGTACTCAATCATGAATCTCTTGGTTTCTGGGATTTTCCATGTTCTCCCAGATTTCTAGGTTGCCCTCTGTCTGACCTCTTTTCACTTGGCTTTGCAATTGCCTGGTTACTTGTCTCTTCCCCTTTAGAAGTTGAGCAACTCAACATTTGTCACTCTGCGGCCCACCTCATAGCCTAGCACTGGTTTGGGCTATAAACATTTGTATGGATAAGCGGAGGTGATTCTTATTGGAGATAAGGATTAATCTAGATGACATCAAAGACCACATTCAATGCTAAAAAATTCGTTAATTCACCCTGCTGACTCCATCCAATCCAAACTCTTTGAATATGGTTTAAGAGGTTCTGTCTAACTTGTCCCTGCACACTTCTCTGCCCTCACTAGTGTCAAAGTTCACTTTGTCTTTCATGCTGTGCTATAAGAACACTAAACCACTTGTAGTTTCTAGACTATGATTTGCTTTCTGTTAGCTTCAAGATGGTGCCTGTGCTATTTTCTCAGACTAGAATGCTCTTCCCTACATCAACTGACCTACATCAATTGACTACAAATGTTCAAAGGAACTTAATTGACTAAGTTTATTAATGGCACTGTTACGAACCCAAACTTGGGTCTGCTTGCCCGTGCACAGTAAAGCCAATCTACTGACACCAAGTTGTGGTGAAAGAAAGTGCAGCATTTATTGCAGGGCGCCAAGCCAGGAATCCAGGCAGCTGGTGCTTGAAAGATAAATTCCCTGATGGGTTTCAGGGAAAGGTTTTTAAAGACAGGGTGAGGGAGGGGGGTTGTGCAGTGCTTGATCAGCTCGTGGACATTCTTCTGATTGGCTGGTGGTGAGATGATCGGGAGTCAACATCATCAAACTTTTAGTTCCAACTGGTCTATGGGCAGCATACAGCTAACTTCTTCCACCTGGTGGGGGTTTCAGCATCTGCAAAACAACTCAAAGGATATGGCTCAGAATATTATCTACAGCCCTTGAGGAGGAACTAAAGGGCCTTGACTTTGTTCAATGGCTAAACTATTATTATTTTGTCTCGTTTGACTGTTTTCCTTTCTTTCTGTATTTTTCTCACTTCTCAGATTAAATTTATTTTTTGGAACTTGAGGAAGGCCTAGGAGGCTAAAGTTTTTCTACAGACAAGGGACAGGCAGAGGACATGGTTGGCGGGTTGGGGATGCGGAGGGAGTCAGTCCTGGGAAGGCCCCATAGGGTCCTGCTCAGTTATAGTACCAAAGTGATTGTTAAAATTTACTAGATTTATGAATGGAATTTTAAAACTTGTCAGTTGAAGGAAAAACAAGGTTTGGGGATTTCTAAATTTAATACATTGCGTATTAGTTTTAAAAATCAAATGAACTTCAGAGTCATTTCTGCTCATGAATGCTACCTAGAGGACATAAAAGAGGACTTAAAATGTGATGGTGGACCATGCAACCTGAATGAAACCAAGATGGGCCAGTAGTAATGGGTTCCATGTGCTAGACGTCTCAGAATAAAGAATTGTCATGGTAGGGGTCATCCAGCAAGCAGAATCATGGGAGTTTCAGTGAGGGGGGCCTAGCATTGGAGATTTAAGAGGTGGGGCAGTTTCTGGCCACAACGATAGGGGTGTGACCAAGGGAATGAGTGGCCTATTGAAGAGAAAGGACTGTCATTGGAGATTAGGCGGTCAACGACCTGATAAGACAGATGCTCATTTTGGATGAATGGCCAGTTTTGTATGACTCAAAGGGAATACTGCTCACATAACCGTCTATGTGAACAGCGCCTTTGGCATTGTGCAGTGCACAATCTGCATAACCGTGTGCGATGGTTCTGCTAAACCCTGAAGTCACCAAGTACGATGACAGGAGTACCTGTGGGGAGGTGAGACAGCAGGTAAAATTCTTGGTAAGCAAAAACAGAGTGAACAATTGTGGGGTAGTTACTATATGCTTGGTAGTGTTCTGAGCACTTTCCCAAGAACTCTTGTGAGTTCAGTACTTTTATTATCAGTATCATTTTACAGATAAGAGAAACAAAAGAAATGATAAAATCTGCTCCTGAACACATTTCTTCAACAGTGCCACGCTCTGCAAATTCAGTTGCAACCAACTCTCCGGGCGCGCTGCCCTCGCTCTTCCTCTCACCGCTTAGGGCGCCTGCGCGCGGGCCCGGGTGACCGCCGGCTGGCCCCGCCGCCGCCGCCAGCCCGGCGTAGCGGGGTCACGTGCTGGCACGGGGCGGAGCCCGCGCGGGGACGCCTGCGCGCCGCGGGCTGACCAAGCCGAGCTTACCCTGCGGACCCGGCGCTGGATCCCGCGGCCGCTGCCTCGTCTTCTGTCGGCTCCGCCGCCAGCCGGGGCTCGGGCCCGGGCCCGGGCCCCCGGAACATGGCCGTCCGGAGTGCGCAGGATGATGGTCCTACCTCCAGCCGCTGGGACGGCGGCGCGGGGAAGGCAGGTACGGAAGCCGGCCGGGGCGCCGAGGGGTGGCCTGCGAGGCCGGCCTGAGGGACAGGGGCGGCCCGAGGGTCAGGGGACAGCTGCCGGAGGAGGGGGCCGGGGGACCCGGGGTGACCGCGCGGGGTGCGAGAGAGGAAAAGGCTGAAGACCCGGGTCACGTCTGAAGTGGAAGAGATCCTGGAATTGGGGGTCAGCGGATGCTGAGGGGACCGGAGGAACCCTGGCTGCAGACCCGCGCCCCCAGTGGGAAGGACGGGGCTGGCGGGGGCCCCGCGTCCCACCTCGTCGCATGTGGAGAGGAGAATTGGGTCTCCCTGAGAACCGAGGCCAAGCCTCGCCCCCGACCGAGACTGTCCGGCCACGTCCGCAGGCTCCGGGGGCCGCCTCCCTAGTAGTGGTCAGGCCAGTTTCCCAAACTTCATTCATCGGTCGCAGTCTGGAGTGACGCGGTGTCCGTGGACCACATATTTCTTTTAATTACCTCGAAATTCACCCTTTAAAGTGTACAGTTCAGTGGTTCTTAGTACATTTTTACAAGGTGGGGCAACCATCACACTGTCTTAATTCCAGAGCATTTCTAATGCCAAAAAGAAAGACCATCATTCCCCAGGCCCCATTCTCCACAGCTCCTGACCAATCTACTCTGTCTCATCCTGTGCCACCTATTTTAATGTTTAATTGTGTAAAAAGCGAGTCTCTCTATTTTTTTATACTGTCTGATACTAATTTCCATGAAATCATGGTTTCGTTGTGCGCTGTTTTCAAATATCTTTTACATACAGTTAATAAATGGAGGAGACTAAGGTAACTTTCCCACTTTTCCATCTTCTGGTGGGTGGTGCCCATAATAGAACCAACCACATATTCAACCCACGTTTTGATGAAGCACCCGGTTATTCACATTTTGTTTCTCTGGGCTCATTTTGTTATTGCCCTTTTCTCCTATTCTAATGCTGCATGGAAATGGAGCTCATTCCTCGTATTACTCCTCTAGGCCCTTTGGCCTTGTAACCCTTTGCTGATGTTTGTATAACATCTGTCCTCATGGCATAATACTCATTGCCTCAAGTGGTATGGGTCTTGTGACATGATGTAGTGCAGCTGTGCCTAGGTTGCGAGACTTTATCCTTCTTTCCTTGATTTTGCTTCTTTGGATAAGTGAGAGGAATTTGGAGATGAGAAGAGTTTGTTTTTCTGTTTTTCTTGTTTGTTTTTGTTTTGTTTTTAATCATAGGAGAATTGACAAAGTTACTAGTACTATTAACTCTCTTTTGTAGAGGTTATGATTAGATTGGTTTACTGTCTAGAATATTTTTCTCCATTTTGGGGGTAGTCTTTCTTCATATGTGTGTGTCTTTATTTTTCAGGTAGTTAATGAATCTCTGCTAATTTGGGTACTGTTTGTTGAAACTAATTAGTACCTCCAAAAACAGAGTTTCTTTTATTTTGTTTTTGACAGGAACCTTACTCAGAATAAGGTAAGGTTTTCCTCTCCCACTGTATTTCTCTGGTACAGATATGAAGTTCAGGCATAAAATTTTTTTTCAAGCATAAATTTTTAAGTTAATTTCCAGTGTCAACATCAGGAGTTCAAGGGGTGGAGCAGGGGGTGTCTGTCTGGGAGGATCTCTTTCTGACTTGCTCTTTCATGGTTTTGATTAAGGCTGGCACTGCCTGTTTAAGTTTAACTTCTGTTTAAAGTCTGTAAAGCTTTCTTGACATGCAAACTTAAACCAAATAATCATTATGGAATTTTATTGTTGCACATAAGATTCATTTATTAAGCGTGTAAATCATTTACCTGATCTAAGTCACTGATGTGTATTTTGCTGATATGGAAAAACTTTTAGAGGGAGCATAGCTAGTGCTCATTTTTAGCCATTGCCCTTTCCTGTGTATTAAGTTCCCCAAGCCAGATGCTTTTGAAGATACCTGTTGCTCTAAGGAAGCAGAAATCTCTACCTGAGTTCTGTAACCAGAGTAGGGAGAGGTTTGAGACAATTAACAGACTCAGCCATCTTTATCTGAGTTGTTAAGAACTACTGTTTCAGTGCTCCTTATTTAAATGATCATTTTAATAGAGAGCAGGCCAAGTAGTACCAATGTCATTCCTTTTTCCTTTGTTGAATGAATTACTTTTCAGGCAGCAGGGATTTATTTATAGCAGTGTCTTATATTTTGCAGCCAGCTCTAGAATAGTCATTTCATTCTGTCATGGTTACGAAAGCCAAGACCTTTATTATAAAGAAATTTGGAAGATATCAGCTTTGGAATATATAACACATCTCCCTTATAAGTGGAGCAATTAAACAATTGGAGAAGAAAGGATTCAAGGGGATTTGAAAATGTGGGCTTTTATCCCAAGCCCAAATATCGCATTCTCAAGTCCAGCAATGTGTCCTACCCCAAAATCCATATGTAAAATTTATCTTAAAATAGTTAGACATTAATTTTAACCTTTTTCCAAGCATCCCAAGAATAGCTCTGGCTTTCCTCTTTCTGAGGTGAAGAGGATATGACGTGTAAATTACTTGTTCATTTGAGACCCTGCAGAACCTCTTCTTCCTCACTGTGTAGTCTAGCAGTTGAACTCATCACTACGTAATTTATAGGTCTCTAGCTCACTTGAGTTTGCTGTTTCCTCCTCCCTTTTTATGTCACAGTCAAAGCCTGTATGTACGTTAGGTGCAATGAAATATTTGTCTGTGGGTGTGGCACACGTAGAAGTGCCTTCTTCATCTGCCACTAACATTTAGTTGCTAGAATATGGGATTGAGAAAGGCGATATTGGGGTCTGAACAGACAGCCACTAAAATCCACAATTGAGCAGCATTCTACTCTGGGAATCACCAATAGCTTTAGAATAAGGTCAAAGTGCCTACAAATCTATGTAGAGTTTTCTGCTGTGGATATTCTTAACAGTAATATGGGGAAAATAATGCCATTTACTATAGGCCAATTTTTCCAGAGGAGCAATAGCTAAGCTAAATTATTTGTTCTATTCCGCTCGCATGTGTTGAGTTCCCACAGAGCATCAGAATCAAGATGATAGCAGTAAATTTTGAAATGCAGGATTTAAGTAGAATCCAAACAGAGTTTTTAGAGAAATAAGTATTGGAGCTGTGGTTTGGGTTCAGAATTAGTTAAAATTTTGGCATATTATTTACCAAAACCTACTGGAAATCCAGCTGATTGCAAACAGTTTTATTTCCTCCAAGATATAAACAGTGATTTTCCTTTTCCCCCAGATTGCTGAATAGCTTAAGTGGAAAGAGGGGTAGGGTGGATATATGTCTTAAAAAATTGAGGAAAATTTTCCATACTCTTAGAAAATAGGTTAACAAGGTTTCTAAATGTCAGCTACCTCAGTAAATATTTAGTATTACCATTTAAGTGTTCTTAATTTATGATGTGTAGAAAGTACAAGAGCACTCTAAGTTAAAAAATTTTTTTAATATCTGATTTTTTTCTTTGTTGGAAATTAATTCAATCCCTGCTCATATTTTGTCTCAGCCTATGTTGTTATATAAAGTCTTTTCTGTTTTCTGTGTCTCAGTGATCCCTCTTTGGAAACATACAGCCTTCTCTTCCAAAGGATGGCCCTTTGACCCAAAGTAAAATCCCTCCCTGTCTTCCCCTTCAGTGGAGGATAAATCCAGTCCAGAGTCTTCTATTAGCTACATTTACTGCAGTCCTTCCAGCCTCTCTTCCTTTACCTAACACTTCAGCCTCTTGGAATTTTTCTGTTTTCAGGGCATGATGTTTCTTTCATGTGACAAGGTCTTTGCACATACTCTGTGGAATGCTCTCCCTTCAGCACACTCTTCCATGTGCAAACTTTTCTTTAAGGAGGTACCACAATATATTCTTGGTGAAGCCTTTCCTGATTGCCTCAGAAGTGGTTATTCTTTCCTCTGGGTTTTCATGATTCTTCATGGTTCTGTTATATCATGTGTAATAATTATGTCGCTCCCTACTGTGAGCCTCTCAAGGGCTGGGAGAGAGTCATATTCATGTTTTTATCCCAGTATGGTGCTTACTACAAGTAGTTGCTCATTAAATGATCGACTGATAAATGAATGGATAGATCAATGGACAGATGGATGGATGGTAAGACATGCCCAAGCCAAGAACTTGAAGCACTTTGTAAATAAACATTTGACTAGTTAGGTGCTGTGCTGACAGGAAATTGAGACTTGATTTTTCATGATTTCTAGGTAGAGTAACCATTTAATTTAGCATCCAACCTGGGACATTTTTGAGAGTGTGGATGGGAGGAGGGGTTTGCTATGAACAGTTATGCCAGGACTATAGGTGTAAACCAGAAATCTCTCAGACAAACTGGAACAGATGGTCCCCTACTAGGTCACCAAGGAAAATAACAGTCTAGCCAGGAGAACAGGTTTGCCGGGGTGAAAAAGAACCTGGTCCTGTCAGCACCTCCAATTGCATGTTAACTCCAAACCAGTTGGTGCCTCTGTTTATATGGTTTATGTCACAGTTCTCATAGATAGGTAACCAGGGCCATTAGTACCAACTTTCATTTGCGTTAATAATGTGCAGCTTTATCATGGAAACAATTTGTAGACTGTTGCCTCAGTATAGAACAGTACTGAGGAAAGCTGCTTAGTGTCTGTTCTAAAACAGACATCTACCTTCTGATGTTAGTCCCTTCTAAAGCCTAACCTGCTTCCACTGTTATTCCTCTCTAAAGCCTAACCTACTTCCAGTGTTATCTTGCACTTTACATTAACTCCAGTGCCCTGCATCTAGTATATGCTACGTAAATACTTATTATTATTATTTTTAAAATTATTTATTTATTTATTTTGGCTGCTCCGGGTCTTAGTTGCAGCACATGGGATCTTCACTGCAGCATGCGGGATCTTTAGTTGAGGCATGCGGGCTCTTTTAGTTGTATCATGCGGGCTTCTCAGTTGTAGCATGAGGACTCTTAGTTGCAGCATGCGTGCAGGATCTAGTTCCCCTTCCAGGGATTGAACCCCATGCCCCTGCATTGGGAGCATGGAGCCTTACCCACTGGACCACCAGGGAAGTCTCCATAAATATTTTTTAATGAGTTCATTTACTGTTAAATGAAAGGGCCTGTGTTTCTGTCTCCACGCCTTTCTTCTGCTCTCCTCCCAGCCTCTCAGAATCCTCCCCTTTCTTTTTAAATTGCACTCTTCAGTAATGCATTCTCGGATGAGCCTGACCCACAGCTGTCTGAACTCTTGGTGTCTGCCCATACCTTTTTTGGGCAATTATAGTGCACTGCTTTGTGACATCTCTTTGGTGTTGTCTAGTTTAACTTTTCTTGTGTTTGCTGTTCCTAAAATCAGCCATTCTGGTGAAAACTCTGACAGCCTATTATTACCCCATTATTTTAAATAGAAAAATTATAATATGATGCACATTAACCACAAACTCTCAACCAGTCTCCTAAAAAAGTAATTTAAACACAGCAAAATGCCTGTGTAAATAAGAGACTCTACCACATAAGGATATAAGATCCTTAAAACAGTACTTCCTGATCGTCAGTAATTAATATGGTTCTTGAGAAACCGTTGCTTTGTATGCAGTGTCCTGCCTCTCTTCCCACTAGCCACACTGGAGACCCAAGTGTACCCTTTGACGTTCTACTTTTGAAAGTATCTCCATGTGATTCTGATGTTTTACCAGTTGTATTAGTGTGTAACCGGAGACTTTTTCCACGTGTGGTTTTGTTTAAAAAAGTAATATTGAGGGACTTCCCTGGTGGCGCAGTGGTTAAGAATTCGCCTGCCAATGCAGGGGACATGGGTTCGAGCCCTGGTCTGGGAAGATCCCACATGCTGTGGAGCAACTAAGCCCATATGCCACAACTACTAAAGCCCACACGCCAGAGCCCATTCTCTGCAACAAGAGAAGCCACTGCAATGAGAAGCCCACACACCGCAACGAAGAGTAGCCCCTGTTCTCCACAACTAGAGAAAACCTGTGGGCAGCAACGAAGATACAACGCAGCCAAAAATAAATAAATAAATTTATTTTAAAAAGAGAGAGAGAGAGATGTATGCTCTGTAAAGTTTAGCATTAAGAAAGCACGGTTATTGTATTAGGAAAAACTGTTAGATATATCTGAATGTACTGAGCATTTATTATAATTGTATGTCCTTTTTTGTTACTTATATGGCATATCTCCTTAGTGTTTTGCACACTGTGTGCTAGTGAAATATCGGTAGATTGACTTCAAATATACCTACCTTACCTCAAACCAAGTAAGGAGATTGAGCCCTGAAGAGAAAATGTACAAATGCTGAATATGTGCCTAATGCCTTTTTCCCTTCTGTTTTGCAGACTTTAATGCCAAAAGGAAAAAGAAAGTGGCAGAGATCTACCAGGCTCTGAACAGTGATCCCACTGATGTGGCTGCCCTTAGACGTATGGCTATCAGTGAAGGAGGGCTCCTGACTGATGAGATCAGGCGGAAAGTGTGGCCCAAGCTCCTCAATGTCAACACCAATGATCCACCTCCTATATCAGGTAATTAGGGGTGAGGTGCTGTGAAGGGGAGCTTGTCTAGGAGGCAGGGAAAAAGAATGCCAGGGTCTTTGATTTTTATGATCATTTCAAACCAAGAGTAGACGAGTAAACACCTAAAGCATTTTAGGATATGCTTGAGCCTACTCTGAAAATAAGACCAAACAGGTAAGTAGAATTTTAATAAAAAAAGGGATGAGTTTTAGCCTGATTTTTTTTTTTTTTTTTTTTTGCGTTATGTGGGCCTCTCACTGTTGCGGCCTCTCCCGTTGCGGAGCACAGGCTCCGGACGCGCAGGCTCAGCGGCCATGGCTCACGGGCCCAGCCGCTCTGTGGCATGTGGGATCCTCCCGGACCGGGGCATGAACCTGCGTCCCCTGCACCGGCAGGCGGACTCTCAACCACTGCGCCACCAGGGAAGCCCTGGGATGAGTTTTTATTAGGTAGGTAGGTAGCTAGCTATTACTGGCTAGTTAGGGGACTTTATTAAAAATGTATATTCTGGGGCTCCCCTGGTGGCGCAGTGGTTGAGAGTCCGCCTGCCGATGCAGGGGACACGGATTCATGCCCCGGTCCGGGAAGATCCCACATGCAGTGGAGGGGCTGGGCCCGTGAGCCATGGCTGCTGAGCCTGCGTGTCTGGAGCCTGTGCTCTGCAACGGGAGAGGCCATAACAGTGAGAAGCCTGCATAGAGCAAAAAAAAAAAAAAAAATGTATACTCTGGGAATTCCCTGGTGGTCCAGTGGTTAGGACTCCATGCTTTCACTGCCGAGGGCCCGGGTTCGATCCCTGGTCAGAGAACTAAGATCCCACAAGGCGCACGGCATAGCCAAGAAACAAACAAACAAATATGTATATTCCAGTTTACATTCACTTAGAAGTGGGTTGTAGGAATATGTATTTTAACAAGAATCCCACCTAATTCTGACACACATGGACTGCATTTTTGAGAAATGTGGGGCTATAGGAAGAGGTAATACCTCTACGGTCCTTATAAAAACAAAAAACTTTTTATGAGGAAATACTAAGACCATTTTGAATTCTAAAATTCTGTAATTCTATGAAAAACTGTTACAGTTGGCCCCTCCAAGTCCAAGGATTCAACCAACCATGGATCAAATATATTCTGTAAAAAAAAAAAAACCTCCAGAAATTCCCAAAAGCAAAACTTGAATTTGCTGTGCTCTCCAACTATTTACATAGCATTTACATTGTATTAGGTTTTTTTTTTTAATGTATTTATATTTTATTTATTTATTTTTGGCCACGTTGGGTCTGCGTTGCTCCGCACAGGCTTTCTCTAGCTGCTGCTAGCAGGGACTACTCTTTGCTGTGGTGTGCGTGCTTCTCATTGCAGTGGCTTCTCTTGTTGCGGAGAATGGGTTCTAGGCATATGGGCTTCAGTAGTTGTGGCGCATGGGCTCAGTAGTTGTGGCTCGCGGGCTCTAGAGCACAGGCTCAGTAGTTGTGGCACACGGGCTTAGTTGCTCCATGGCATGTGGGATCTTCCTGGACCAGGGATCAAACCCATGTCCCCTGCATTGGTAGGCGGATTCTTAACCACTGTGCCACCAGGGAGGTCCTGTATTGGGTTTTATAAGTAATCTAGAGGTGATTTAAAATATACGGGAGCTGTAAAACAACTATACCCCAATAAAAAAAATAATTAATTAATTAATTAATTAAAAAGTATATGGGAGGATGTGCATGGGTTATATGCAAATATTAGACAACTTAATACATGGGACTTGAACATCTGTGGATTTTGGTATCCTTGGGGGTCCTGGAACAAATCCACCTTGAATATTGAGGGGCAACTGTACTTATTTGCAAGGCCCGTGTAGTAAAAAAAAACTTCCTTAGAATACAGTGCAAAATACAAAAGAAAGTACAGCAAAACAGTGAATCCACTTTGTCATTTATTCACTCCGCAAAAATTTATTGCTTTCCTGCTATGTTTGGCAAAAGTCCAGGTGCTGGGGATTCTTTCATTCATTTGGCAAGTACTAATTGTGCTCCTAATGTGTGCCAGGTACTAGAGATGATTAAAACAGCCTCTGCTGATAAAAAGTTCACAGTGTTGTGGTACAGCTGAGTAGATGGTTTTTTTGTTTGTTTTATTTTTTAGTATACCTATTTATTTTATGGGTTTTTAAATTTTATTTATTTATTTATGGCTGCGTCGGGTCTTAGTTGCGGCATGCAGGATCTTTTGTTGCAGCGCTGGTTTCTTCTTCATTGCATCACACAGGCTCTGTTTCAGCATGCAGCCTTCTCTCTAGTTGTGGCGTGCAGGTTTTCTCATTCTAGTTGTGGCACGTGGGCTCCAGAGGGTGAGGGCTCTGTAGTTTGCGGCGCTCGGGCTCCCTAGTTGAGGCACGCAGGCTCAGTAGTTGTGGCACTTGGGCTTAGTTGCCCCACAGCATGTGGGATCTTAGTTCCCCGACCAGGGATCAAACCCACATCCCCTGCACTGGAAGGCGGATTCTTTAACACTGGACCACCAGGGAAGTCCCTGAGTAGATGTTTTTTTGTTTTGTTTTGTTTTGTTTTTGCGGTATGCGGGCCTCTCACTGTTGTGGTCTCTCCCGTTGTGGAGCACAGGCTCCAGACACGCAGGCTCAGCGGCCATGGCTCACGGGCCCAGCTGCTCCGCGGCATGTGGGAATCCTCCCGGACCAGGGCACGAGCCCGTGTCCCCTGCATCGGCAGGCGGACTCTCAACCACTGCGCCACCAGGGAAGCCTCCTGAGTAGATGTTTTAAGTTGCCCCTTGTTATTATCTTTGGAACCGGGCTGCCTCAGAGCAGTGATCTTTTTGTTGGAAGGAAAAGGCATTGCTGTATTCACACTCTAAATCCTGAGATGGTGTTCCGTCAGATTCCAGATTTCCCATATCTTTATAAGATGAAGTCTGTGTATGCGGAAGTATTGTACAGGCTCCTCTAGTAAGTTTTGATTTCGGTTATGAAGGAAATGTACACTTTTATATATATAACAGCTAGAGACTGCCTCCTTACTTTCAGTTGGTCTTAACAACTGAACACAAGTACTATCTCCTGTTTGCAGTGTCTTAGTTTTAGAATTGCAAGGTCAAGAGAGGTTAGGTTCTTTTTTATGTGAGTTTATCTTAATACTCCTTTCTGAACAGCTCAGTGTTCCCTAGACTTTACAGATGTTAGAGTTTTTTTTTTTGCGATACGCGGGCCTCTCACTGTTGTGGCCTCTCCCGTTGCAGAGCTCAGGCTCAGCGGCCATGGCTCACAGGGCCCAGCCACTCCGCGGCATGTGGGATCTTCCCAGACCGGGGCACGAACCTGTGTCCCCTGCATCGGCAGGTGGACTCTCAACCACTCCGCCACCAGGGAAGCCCCACATTCATGATCTTATTTGATCCTTACAGTAATCTGAGAGGTACACACGGAAGGGAGTAATCCCCATTGTACAGATGTGGGCTTTGAAATTCAGAGCAACTCCCGGTGACACACAGTAGCAGCCTGCATGCAGCTCCTGGCCTCCTGACTTCTCCTCTGCTGCTCTTTGCACCCTGTAGCCTCCTGGATAATCTGTGTTCCCTCCTCTTATGGTCATCATGACTTGCGTGAAACAGCATGTTTGGAACTAAACCAGGGATTCCTCTCCAAATGTTGTATCTTGAGTCATGTCCCCTTCAAGAAAAGCCCGAGTATGTCTTTCAGGCCTTTTATGTCATGCCAGGATGTTTTGCTCCTGATATGGCTTCCCAGACGTTCTTGCAATAAACATGTTCTTTTTCCTTCAATAGGGAACGACCTACGACAGATGAGCAAGGACTACCAACAAGTGCTCCTGGATGTCAGGCGGTCTTTACGGAGGTTCCCTCCTGGTGAGACACGCTCTCAGTCTTCCTGAGTGGGTGGTGGTGGGGTGGCTTCTGTCCCAGTTGCACCTACTTTCTTGTGTTGGTGCTTGCTTGTCCCAGGAAGCTTCCATCCCAGCACAGAGCGTGACCACATGCAGGACCCTACCTCCTCAGGGACCCATTGTGCTCCTCATCTGCCACGTCATTCTTTCACTGTCTTAGTCAGTTCAAAACCCCACTGTGAAGGCCTGAGCCTAAAATAATGTCTTTTGGCCTAGAGGTGGTGGATGAGAGAAGAGGGTTTTTCCCCCTTCAGAGCCTTAGAGGAGACTTTATAGGGATTGCTAGAGCCATCAGTCTGGCTTTACAGAGCAGATTGGTTTGGAAGTGGTCACTATAACAAGAACTATTAATATCTTCATTTATACATAGCAGTATCTTGCATATACATATATTGGGGCCCTTGGACTGGAAGGGAGGCCAATCACTGCATGTTTAAAGAGTCTGTTCCTAAAATTGTCTCCCCATTCCCAGGAGTAATGAGAAGAATAACCATTGTCTCCACTTTCACAGTGAAGGAAACTGGCCAGCAAACCTCATCTGTTTCTCTTCCTTTGGCAACTCCACCTTAGGTCCATGAAGAGAGGAGAATTGCTAGAGGGAACAAGAGCCTCTCAACCCATTTTCTCACTCTTCTGAACCCATGCTCTGGCATTGGATTTTGTCTGTTAAAGGGCCTCTTTCCTGCTTGCACCCTTGGCTCCTGGAAAGGTTCTTGTGATTCCTTTGTAGCCAGTAGCCTGCCGTCTTGGTTTTGATAAACACATATGTCTGTGGTCCATTCCCCTTTTCCTATCCTGCTGGTCTTGAGGAGACCACATAGGACAGATGCATTCCATATTTTTCCCTAGGTAACCTGTTTTTCCTCTGAGCCCTTTATTCCTCTTCCACTTATGTGACATCAGTCTATGATATTATTCTTGTAGGCTGAACTTTCCATGTGGTTTCATATTTTTTTACATTCACGTTCTTCTGAGCTTAGCTGACCTCTTTTATACTGAAAATTCAAATAAGGTTTACTTTTTTTCTCTCACTACTTTCATTACTTTACCTATCCATAGTAGTTGGTTTACTCCATGTTCTCTTTTATCTTTTAGAGTATGCCTTTTTGAGAAGGGGTAGGTAAAAACGGGCAAGAGATGAGCTTCACTCTCACCTAAAAACCTTTGTTCAGTTTAGTCTGGGCTCTTGTATTAGCTGTTTTCTCTCATAAGATCTGTTTTTAACTGGAAAACCTAATGGTGTAGGAAAGCTATGCTGTGTGCCATTCTTCTAAAACAGGTCATGAGGCCAAGGGTTGGCATTTTTATACTAAAAGCCAGATGAGCCGAGGAGCCACACTGACCGCTGCCAGAACTAGGTGCGTGCGCCAAAAGGTCTCCTGAGACAGCCTTTTCTGTTTCCAGCTGCATCTTTGGATCAAGGAGATCAGTACTTCCTGTGATATTTAGTTTGTTTCTGAGGGGAACATACATCTCTTACATTTTTTGTTTTTATATAATTTCATACCTACAGAAAAGTTGCAAAAGTAGGACAAGGAATTCCCCAGGTGGCTTTTACACAGATTTTCTTATATGTCAACCTTTTACTATATTTACCTTAGTATTGCTTTCTCTCTCTCCTTTGTGGTACACACACGCAAATTTTTTTCTGAACTATTAAGAATGAATTACACACATGGTGCCCCTTTATCCCTAAATATTTCAGGGTATATTTTTTTAAAACATGGCTCTTATTACGTAATCACACTTAAAATCAGTAACACATTGACAGTATTTACTGCTAATACAGATTTCACCATTTATTCCAATAATATTCTTTATAGGAAAAGGAGATACAAATTCATGCATTTTCCATTCAGTCTTCATA
Source organism: Lipotes vexillifer (assembly GCF_000442215.2). Lineage (NCBI taxonomy): Eukaryota > Metazoa > Chordata > Mammalia > Artiodactyla > Lipotidae > Lipotes > Lipotes vexillifer. The sequence goes on along the minus strand of NW_006771517.1, from coordinate 2,640,071 downwards.
TCTCTTTAGCTTCCTTTATTCTGGAATAGTTCCTTTGTATTTTATGACAGGCCAGTTATTTTATAAAAATCTCCCTCAGTTTCAGTTTATCTGGTGTTTCCTCCTTTTAAGGTTCAGGTGATGAACTCTTGATAGGAATTCCACCAAAGTGGTGCTGAGTTTTCCCTGCAGCACATCAGGAGGCACGTGCTATCCACTAGTCACACTGTTGGCAGCATGACCTGTGGTGACCTGGGTTTTAAGATGGTGTTGGTTGGGTTCCCCCACTGTAAGGTAGCCAGTCTGTGGCTCTTTCCTGTATGTCAGGCAGTATCAACAGTGTGTGGATCTTGAATGTGTTGCCAAGTTGTTGTAATTAATTTTCTTTTATTAAACACTTTCTCTGCTAATCCACTGCTGACCGTCTTCCTAACCTCTGTGTTACTAGGCTGCTTGCCATGTTCAAGTGCATCTCCCCTGCCCTCCCCTCCCCAGGCATGCCAGAAGAACAGAGAGAAGGGCTCCAGGAAGAACTGATCGACATCATCCTCCTCATCTTGGAGCGCAACCCTCAGTTGCACTACTACCAGGGCTACCACGACATCGTGGTCACATTTTTGCTGGTGGTAGGCGAGAAGCTGGCAACATCCCTGGTAGAAAAATTGTCTACCCATCACCTCAGGTACCAGCACAAAGCAGCATAAGAGGATGGGTATCACTCCTCAAGTCCCCCTGGCGATAACTCCTCAGCCCATTTCCTAGTCAGTGTTTTCAGTGGTTTGAACCCCACTCCACCCTACTGCCCCCAAACCCTGATCCCAGTATTTGGTCTGACCAACCTCATTGAATTGTCTCCTTCTAGGGATTTCATGGATCCAACAATGGACAACACCAAGCATATATTAAACTATCTGATGCCCATCATTGACCAGGTGAATCCAGAACTCCATGACTTCATGCAGAGGTATATATGTGTCTACATTTATGTGTGTACGTACACACACCCCTCTTCACCTTTCTCCTAGCCTTTCTTTATTCTTCACAAGTGTAGCTCAATTGCATCATCATCTTATGTTGATTAGTGTTAAGTTCTTCCGAGTTGTCCTTTCCAGTTATCAGCAATCTGGATAATTCAGTTCTGTACACAGTCTTGGAACACTTTTTGGGTGCTGTGCTTCTTGGGGGATAGAAGAGATGTCACAGCCCATGCCCTTGAGGAGTTTACATCTAGTGGAGGGAGGTGGACAAGGTAAGTACGCCAAGGTAGACTTTGAGGTTACTGCTGCAACAGAAGTACAGAGTTCTATAGGAGCCAGAGGCAAGAAAGACAAGGCCATCTGTGGGTTGTTTTATTCACCACATACCAAGGAGAAGAAATATTTCTTTGCAGTTCTCATATGAGTTTTCTCTTCTGTTTAGTTGGAAATGTGTCCTTGGCCAATGCCTGCCTCTCTTTAAAAAAGAAAAAAAAAAAGGCTGTGTCTCAAGGTGTTTCAGTCACCTCATGTTAACTGTAAAATTAATACAGTTGTGTTTTCAAGCCTGAGAATATGTGCCTGTGCCCCCACAAAGGATGGACTTTCTCAGAAGGAAAATGGTGGTGTAGTTCTCTGAAAACAGCTAATTCTTGTTGCTTTAGTTGACGTTTGTTGGCCATTAGGAGAGCACCCAGGGAGATAAGGCCGCCAGGACCCTATTGTGGTATTAGTGTCATGATGTTGGGTATATTGTAAGGACTTTCTGTGTTGTGAGGAGAAGATGCTGAATTTGTAGGTGGCTGAATTTTCCAGAAAGCATGCTTCTCAAATGCTTTCTTCACACAGCACTGAGGACAAAGAAGGCCCAGGGAGGGGGAAGGGATGACTCAGCAGGGAACCTAACATCTGGACTTCCTTGCTCCTAGTGCCGAGGTGGGGACCATCTTTGCGCTCAGCTGGCTCATCACCTGGTTTGGGCACGTCCTGTCTGACTTCAGGCATGTCGTGCGGTTATACGACTTCTTCCTGGCCTGCCACCCGCTGATGCCCATTTACTTTGCAGCTGTGGTAGGTATAGACCATGAGCCGGCAGCTTGGTGTGCATCCTCAAATCCAGCTTGATCATGTTCCCTAAAGGGAAACCTGGTGATTATGGAAAGATGCCAAAGACAGCACTTCCCCAGGCTGGCGTCTCTGGACACTGTTCTGTGGAATGTTAATGGGCGAGTCATGGGTGAAAAAAATGTTCTGTGTAACAGTAAGTTTGGGAACTGCTAGTTAAACAGAATTGTTAGGTTTGTTTACTGCTTGATTCTTCTGAACCTTTAAAATGCTCGTGTGCATTGTGAATTATCAGGGTTTCTGTTGACAACTCCTGGAGCTCGTACAACCCCAACTCCGGGTTTAAGAAAAGCAGAAGTGTGGCATTATGATAGAAAGTTGAGATGGCTTTTAGTCGGGGTTGAGGGGCCCCAGTTATCAGAGGGGCCTGAACCATCCGGCGTGAGGGTGGAGGTGGGCACTCACAGCGCTCTTCATTGTCCTTTAAAGGGAGCAAGACCATTCTTTCTGCTGTTTTGAACCATTTCTTCTGTGCTGGAGCTAGGAATCTCCAGTAATCCTCCTTCTTTCCTTCCTCCTGAAAGAACCTCCTTCATTTAATTGGTCAGCCTTTCACGTCATGGGGTGGAAGTTTGCCTCAGCAGG
>NW_006771517.1:2633016-2637386 GCF_000442215.2 Lipotes vexillifer | reverse complement strand
GCAGGAAGGGTTTGCCCAGTGGGAAAAGTGCTCAGATGTGTACATCATTACTTCCTAGATGAATACAAGAATTTGCTGAACTTTTGGGGTGAGCCGTGTTTGGTACCAATTTAAATTCACCTCTAAGGAGAATGAAATGAAGTGGCCAAGGCCCTGTATGTTCTGGTCTCTGATGCAAGGCCTTGCTCCCCACAGATCGTGTTGTATCGAGAGCAGGAAGTCCTGGATTGTGACTGCGACATGGCCTCAGTCCACCACCTGTTGTCCCAGATCCCTCAGGACCTGCCCTATGAGACACTGATCAGTAGAGCAGGAGACCTCTTTGTTCAGTTTCCCCCGTCCGAACTTGCTCGGGAGGCAGCTGCCCAACAGCAAGCTGAGAAGTGAGTGGGGCCATGGCACCGGTTGAACCAGGGGTGTTCATTAGTGAGCAGAAATGATGGAAGACTGTGTCTGATGGGGACGGGGCTGGGAGTGGTATTTCCAGAGACCTGTGCTTATGCTAGTGGAATCCCCACTTGAGACTTCATGGGTCTTTATAAGAAGAGTTTTCTGAGCAATGGATGTCTCTGCCCTCAGCCTATTTAATCTAGTTTTTTCCCTTCTTCTCTCATCCCGTTCCCTTCTGTCTCCTTCTCCTCTGCAGAACGGCAGCCTCTACCTTCAAAGACTTTGAGCTGGCATCAGCCCAGCAGAGGCCTGACATGGTACTGCGGCAGCGGTTTCGGGGACTTCTGCGGCCTGAGGAGCGAACAAAAGATGTCCTGACCAAACCAAGGACCAACCGCTTTGTGAAGCTGGCAGTGATGGGACTGACGGTGGCACTTGGAGCAGCCGCTCTGGCTGTGGTGAAAAGTGCCCTGGAGTGGGCCCCAAAGTTTCAGCTGCAGCTGTTTCCCTAAATGCCTGAGAAGACACTTCCTCTTACAAGACATCAAGGTCTCACCCTTCCATAGACAGATTGGGAGGGGGTGGAATTTCCTTTATTAAAAGGGTTTCTGTCAAGGGTTTTCTATTTCTGCACCCTTCCCCCCGTCCGTGGATGCCTTTGCTTCAGAGGCCAGTAGCAGAGCCTGCGTGACGCTGGGCACTCGGGTCCTGAGCACAGAACTCTTTCTGCCTCACAGTGGGCTTCTGAGTGGGCTCTCTGCTGCCTCCTCTTGTGTTGAGGGAAGTGGGTTTCTGCAGCTCCTGGCTGCCTTTGGAACCCCCTGGGCCTGGTCACTGGGGAGCATCTTGGCTGCTCGTAGTAAGTTGGACCACTGAATGCCCTCCTGGCAGCTGCTCCCATTCTGACTGCTTCAGCCAGACAAAGAAGGACGGAGCTGCTGCTAAAGAAGTCAGACCTTGGAATGAAGGCGAAGGGGCAGAGAAGGCCAGCCTGGGAGCAAGATTGGCCCCCCTTTTAAGAACAGCTCCATTAGCTGGTCAGAAATCTAAGAGACACATGAACTAGGTTACTAGGTAAATCCTACCTATTTTCAGCCTAGAAATCACTTGGGCATTTCCAGTCAAACAGGAAGGAATGTTACGTTTTAGGGCGAAGACATAGGCTGGGTTTTGCCTGCCTTTTTTTTTTTTCTCCTTATTCTCTTCCACAAGCCACATGACGATGCATATAAAAGACACTTTTACTACTATTTTTAGAATTACATACACCCAACATGTAAAGTACCCGCACTTTTAAAGTAATAGTTCCTTCATGGAAAAAAAAAATCATTCTCGTCAGAAGGATGAGCTTCTAAAACCCTGAAGTTTCCTTTCTACTCAATTATTTAACATTTCACTTTAGTCAGAGTTGCTGTTTGTAAACAGCCCCACACTTCCATAGTGCCGTCGCCTTCTCCAGCTTCCCTTCCTTCCCTCCTGTTCTCCCCCAGTCACCCTTCTACTCCCAAATAGGCATCCACTCACAACCTGGGCTTTGTTTTTGGGGTTTAACTTATCTCCTCAACTGCTGGTCTCTCCTTCCTGGTAGGAAACGTCACTGGGAACTCATCCGCACCCACAAGGGGGCAAACTGCATCCGGAAGCGTGTGGTGGGGGCCTGGGACAGCCGGCTCGAGGCTTCCTAAGGACTCTCCAGGTCTTAGAGAACAAGACGGATATTCACTTCCTCTGGTACAGCTTTTCCTATAAGCGAAGCCAGGTTTGTTTTAGATTAACTGTGGCTTGAAAAAAAGTGCCTTTTGCTGCTCTGAAGAACTGGGGTGTATAGTATGAAGCAGCCATGTATTTTTATTTTCCTGGTCTGTTGCAGGCACTGTTCTCTCTTGGCAGGTGTTTTCTCAAAGTAAACATGCCAGAAGCACTCCACCCCACCACACCCAGACCTCCACATCCTCCCCATATGCCCACGGTGTGCAGAGTGGTTAGGAGAGGCATCTGTCCACACTGAGTTACACTAGGCACTTTACAACCAAAAAAAGCTCAAAGTGGCAGGTCATTCTCCATAGCAGGAGTCCCACCTGGGGTTAGCATGATGTGGATGGATTAGTCTAGAAAGTGGTAGATTTATCAAGACAAAGGAAATTCTTCCAGGATCCAGATGATGTGACAGAAGTTCCCAGTCTTCTCCCGCAACAAGTTTGTCCTCTTGTCATCTTTCCAAGTGGGCAGCATCGGCCCCTCCTGCCACAGGCCCTTGGGCATGTCTGTAAATACTGAAGGAATTGATGGGGAAGAGGAAGGGAGGTGCATGTGATCAGGGTCCCAAGGCCATGGCTTTTTGGATCCCAGGAAGCAGGTGGCATTGACTTTTGTTGTGGTCTAGGAAGGAGAAAGTTCATTTGTTTTATAGCTTTTCTGACATCAGGATTATCCCCTGCCAATGAGAAGAAAGCATTATCTTTTTACCTTCAAGTGGTTTACTATTCTATAAGGAATATATGTAAATATTTTGTACAGAGCCCTGTATGAAATAAACAGCCATATGTGGCTACTAATCGCTTCTGTCATTCTTTCCTTGTTGGAGTGGCTTTAGCTTTAGACATCTGGCCTTGATGCTCCCTCCCTTCCACCCCTGACCTGGAGATGTGCTATATCTGTGGACTCCTGGTTGGCCTTGACTTGCCCGGAGAGCTTGGACAGTACCCGCAGTCCTGTTTCTGTTTTTCCCGAGGCAAGAACCCACATTGCCTGGGTTCACTGTTCCTTGGCCCAGAGGGGAGACGTAAGGGGGCTGAAGGCTGAGCAGGCATCACTCGGCTCCCCGACCATGTCCCACCACCATAGGCCAGCTGCCCATGCTGTCCTTTGATTTGACTTGTGGAGGACACAGGGCTGGCCAGGACACCGCCCTGCCTCTGGGAACTCACCAGAGAACTGCATTGAAGGAACAATTTGTTTTCAGTGGCAGTTTCGTAGTTTTTTGAATGTAAAGAGAATTTTGATAAATGGAAAACTGAAGGAAGGGTATGTGTGGTGAAATAAATATTTGGGTTTTGTCCCCACTTCCCCTGAAACCCTTAGAATTTTCTGAGTGATAGGAGTGTCTTTTGTTGTTCATAATGATTTCCTTTTGATCCCACCAGAGTTTATGCTAATGAAGTGAGTTAAGGTGGGACCCCTGGATGGCACAGGTCACCGGAAAGACCAAGTGATTAGAGCGCGAGAACTTTGAGCCCCACCACTGACCTCCTGGGAAGGGAGGGGAGGCTGGACATTGAGCACTGCAAAAACTCTTGATTCAGAGATCGGGAGAGCTGCTGGGTTGGCGCACACATCAAGGTGCTGGGAGGGTGGCATGGCCCCAGAGGGCTTGGGAACACTGCACCCTCTTCCCCCCGTTCCTTGCCCTATTCATCTCTTTTATTTGGCTGTTCCTGAGTTGTGTCCTTTATAATAAATCAGTACATGTAAGTAAAGTGTTTTCTTGAGTTCTGTGAGTACTTCTAGCAAATTATTGAAACTGAGAGGGTTTTGTAGAAACCACTTAACTTGTAGTTGGCCAGGCAGAAGTGTGAGTAGTCTGGGCACCCCATTTGCAGCTGGATCTGAAGTGGGACAGTCTTGTGGGAGTGAGCCCTTTAACTTTTGGCATCAGATGCTAATTCCAGGTAGTTAGTGTCAGAACTGAATTGAATTGTTGGACACTCAGTTGGTGTTGGAAATCAGAGAAGTGGTGTCAGAAAATACTGCACAACACGCAAGGCTGAGGGGAAATTAGTGTAAAAATAATAGCTGAAGGGCTTCCCTGGTGGTGCAGTGGTTGGGGGTCCGCCTGCCGATGCAGGGGACACAGGTTCGTGCCCCGGTCTGGAAGGATCCCGCGTGCCCCGGAGCGGCTGGGCCCGTGAGCTGTGGCCGCTGAGCCTGCACGTCCGGAGCCTGTGCTCCGCAACGGGAGAGACCACAACAGTGAGAGGCCC
>NW_006771517.1:2622517-2632791 GCF_000442215.2 Lipotes vexillifer | reverse complement strand
GAGGCCCACGGACCACAAAAAAAAAAAAAAAAAAAAAAAAGCTGAATAACAAGTGTGGGTGTTTTGTAGAAAGATGGAGTGGGCAATGGCAATGGAAGGGTACTTGGGGCTCAGGCCAGGGAGAGCTTTGAGCTCTGTGGAAGGGAGTTGGGACTCTCTGTAGGCAATTTGGGGGATGAGGATGGGCCATGACCAAAACTGGCTTTGGAGAGAGTTCCTGGTGGCATGATGGCAGGTGTGTTCCTTCCTGGTTATGTGAGCTTCCTCAAGTCACTACATCTCTAGAACTCACTGTCAATGACAGTAAAGTAGGGATAGTCCCATCCCACACGGACGGTTTAATGAACTGATGTTTGTGAAAATGCTTTACAAACTGAAGTTGTGCAAGTGTTTTGATTCCATTTCAGTGAACATTAATGGATCAATAAATGCCTTAAGCCAGCCCTGCACTTGGGCCCGGGGAGCTCACCCCCGGATTAAGTGGTGACTGAAAGGAAGAATAGGCCAGAGGCTTTTGCCAAATCCAACTAAAAGATGATGGGGCCTGAGGCTCAGCCTGGCTTGCTTTCTTCCTTTAGCTGCTGGTGACTCCCTGCTGCCTTTTCCTCACAAAGGCCCTTTACTTGCTAGTTGTCTTTTCTACAGACTTACATTTGGTTGGAATTTGCCAAGCAGCATTTTTTTTTTTTTTGCGGTACGTGGGCCTCACTGTTGCGGCCTCTCCCGTTGCGGGGGCACAGGCTCCTGACGCAAAGGCTCAGTGGCCATGGCTCACGGGCCCAGCCGCTCTGCGGCATGTGGGATCTTCCCGGACCGGGGCATGAACCCGTGTCCCCTGCATCGGCAGGCAGACTCTCAACCACTGCGCCACCAGGGAAGCCCTGCCAAGCAGCTTTTGTGAGCTGGCAAGGCTGTGGGCTTGCCTCCAGCTTCCTGCTTTTTAAGTGAGTGGCTTTCATGGCAGCCCCGGACACTAGAAGACACATGTTACTCTGGCACGGGCTGTGGGGCCCATCCACCACTTCCTGCCCACATTAGCAGCTGCTCTTTATCTGAGCAATGTGCTTCCCCTTGCCTTCCCCATCCCTGGAGAAAAAGATTGTCACACAAGCACATTTGGGACCTCCAGCTGCTTCCTCAGGTAGATGGTCTGAGTCCAGAGCCTGTGGGGTTTGGTTTCAAGTCCGCCCTGGAGAGTTGGTGCTGGGGCCCAGTTTGGGGTGACCCCTTGGGAGGGGGAGGCACCTCCACTTGACCCTGCAGTAGGGAGCACTTGTGAGCCTGCCCGTCTTAGATCCTTCACCCACTGGCATGTGAAGTATGGCGCTGAAGGTTAGAACCCCGGGACAGCCCTGCGCCCCTCCATTTGCCCTCCTCACTCCCCATTTGGCTGCAGCAGACATAAACTCGATGCCCACCTTGGTGTAGATGGAGTGGGCCAAGTGAAAGACGCACGCAGCCCATGTGGTCCCCCCCTCTGCCAGTCTCAGTTGATACAGCCATGGGTAAAGAAATGTTTCATTAACACTTCTTAGTACTCATTGGAGAAAGAATGGTGCAAGGGCACAGGAAAGGCCGTGTGAGGAGAGCTGGGGGTGACGAGGACTGTGGTGAACTGGATCTGGAACATCACATGACTCTGGACCTGCCATGTGGAAATGAGAAGCCAGGATTACCAAGCTTCGACTTTTGCAAGAGAACTTGGGCATCTAGACTTTAATGTAGCATCTCCAATTTAAAAACACTCGCAACCAATTCAAATTTCTAAAACAATACTGTGGCTTGCTGGTTTATACCTGTGCACCAAAAGAATGGTCTGCTTTCTTCCCCTACAGGCCCCTAAGGTTCGCCAAGACAGGCCCTGGCAGGAGGGAGGAGGGAGGAGCCGGTGAGAGCAAGCGGTTAGCCCTGACCTGGGCCCTGCGCTCTCCTGCAGCACAGCTCTGGCAGCTCTTCTCAGCTTGCCGTTTCCTCCGGTCAGTGGCTCTGCCTGACTTTCTTGCTCCCGGGGCGGGGGTGCCCCTCATCAGCCAATGCAGAGCAGGAAGGCACTCTCGTTCTCTCACCTCTCTGCTCACAGAGCCTGGGGTCAACGCTTTTGAGCCTTGGCAGCCAACGACAGGGTGGCAATGCCTTTCCAGGGTCTAGAATAAGCCCTTTCCACCCCACCCCAATGACATGCCCCAACTCCTGGAACCTGGAGTCCACACCTTGAGTCCAGAGACGCCCTCCGCCTGTTGTAATGATGATCCACATCCCGGCTCAGTGTGCTGGCCTTCAAAGTGGGGGGTGGGAGGGGTGCTGGAGGGGTCAGAGAATGAGGTAAAAACAGAAATGGATGCCCATAACTGTGTTTTATTAATCTCTGACCAGCAGAGTGGGCATAGTAAACAGCACTGGACCAATACTGTGCCATCTTGTCTGAGATGTTAAAAATTAGGATCACAATCTCACCCGCAACTGCAGGTTCACCTCTTCCTGAAATATCTCTCTTCTCCAACACTGGATGCCCACTGAGAGGTCAGAAGTTTGCAGCAAGAATTTCCTGCCAGCCTGTAGCTGCTGCCTCGGCCCCTCCCTCCCTCCCCCTGAAGCCCACACTGACCTGCAGACCCCACCTTGTGGACTCTCAACACTGCAAGCTGCCTGTCCAGGCCAACGCTGACCCAGAGCATCCTGCCCCTCAAGTGGGCGCAGGGGTGCTCAGTCCAGTGCAAGTATCCCAGTGCTCAGCCGCACCTTCGTTCTACACCGACAGGGGCCAACACCTCAACTTTTGGCTGCAATTCCCAGAGAGCTTGGGATCCTGCCTATCTCCGTGTAGAGTCACAGCCCATGACCCTTTTGCTCCCTCTCACGACATCACACTCATCCCTTCCTGGAAAACCATTTTAATTAGTTTACACAGGCGGCAAAGAGGGAGATACGGAAGCTGGGCCGGCTGGGCTGTCTTTAGAAACTGCCAGGTCTCCCTCTTGGCTCTGAGCAGAATTAGCAGCAATTCTAAGAAGCCCCAGGCCTGGCCTCCAACAGCAAAGCCAGAGGAAAGTCACCCCCAGAAAGCCGACAGGGGAGGTGGGAGGCTGTGAGTGCTCAGCGTCCTGCAGACGAGGGAGGTGGATGAGGGAAGTGTGGACTCACACGGGGCTCTCAGAGGCTCCATCCAGCAAGGCGTCCGGCCAGGGCTGTGTTCAAAGCTGGGTTAGGCAGAGATGGGAGCCACAGAGAGATGAGAGGTCTGGCTGGCAAGCCCCAGGGGAAGGGCAAAGGCACTGGGGCAGATACAGCCACGGACAATGGCCAGCTCAGGCAGGGCCTCTGCAATGCCCACAGCAAACAAGTCCATCCACACAGCTCAGGGGCCTTGGCCTCTTCAGGGCCCCTGTCTCAGCCAAGCGCAAAGGCATCTCCCAGGCCAGAAATCAGAGCCAAAGCACCAGCCCTGTCCCACAGCAGCTTGCAGATGTGGGGCTGGGTCAGCATGGGGACCAGGCCATCCTCAGCTCAGTGGCAGTTCTGACAGCTGGGGTGGCAAGGAGACCCATTCACCCGGCAGCGGCAGCCCCCGCTGGTGTCTCCCGGGCCCTAGAGGATGAGCGGGGAGAGGAGAAAAGGTCAGGACAGTGAAGACAGTGGGCCCCTCCCCCTCCGCCATGCACTCCATCTCACCCCCAAAGCACAGACTCCCACCCTGGGCCTTGGGTCGGGCACACCCCCCTGCTAAGATGACCCTCTCAGCCCCAGCCACCAGATGGAGGCAGCCGTTAAGGCCTTTCTGGGCTCCCGTAGCAGCCTCAATTCTGCGGTCTGGCTGCCCACCCCTAGACCTGGAGCCAGAGAGGACTTGATGGATTTTTACATATTCGGGGTGGGTCAGCACACTGGTGGCATGAGACTGTGCTCCTTCCGCCTCCACCTGTCTCACTGTCTGCCTGTACGGATAACACCGAGCCCCAATACCAGGAACGCTCCTCCCAACGACAGCCACCATGAGCCACCATGCGCGTGCTCACCATGTGACAGACGCACCGCACTAAGCACTGCTCTTGCATTTTTTCATTTGATTCTGACAATAAACCTGAGGCCCAGCTATCATCTCCACTTCACAGACGAAGAAACTGTGACTCAGAGAAGGGAGTAACAGCCTATCCAAATGGTCAATGTGTGCCAGAGCCAGGGACCCACCCCTCTACCTCTGACTCCCACCCGCACCCTTGGCCGCTGTCCTCTAGGGCAGGGCTGGGCAAACATTTCTGTAAAGGGCAAGACAGTTCCCTGAGTTTTTGCCGGCCAGTCTGTCTCTGCCTTTGTAGTGCAAAAGCAGCTACAGACAGTATGCAAACGAATGAGCGGGGCTCCCATAAAACTTTACTTATGGACACTAAAATTCGGCTTTCATATAATTTTTACATGTCATCAAATATTCTTCTTTTGATATGTTCAACCACTTTAAAAGATGTAAAAAACGTTCTTAGTTCACGAGCTACACAAATGCAGGCAGTGGGGTTAGAACTGGCCCATGGGCTGACCTGTCCAATCTCTACTCTCAGGCACTCTCCCACAGCACCCCTGAGCCCTCTGCTCCCTGGGGACTCACCCCGGGGCCCCAGCGAGGACCCTTGGTGACCCAGCAGATCTCGGTGTGGCAGACAGTGCAGCGGATCCAGTCACAGCCGTCCTTCTTCTGCACCACGATCCGGCACTGTGGGCAGTGCATGGCCTCGCCCTGCTGCAGCATGGTCTGCAGCAGAGCAGGTGCTGACCTTAGGCCCAGCCCCGCTCCCCGGCCCCGGCCCCACTGCAGAGAGAAACCGGCCAACCCGGAGTCGCAGAATCACTCTCCCATGCTGCTCCACCCAGGCCCAGCTGCATGCAGCCTCCTCTCCCATGCGTCTGCAGTCTCCTCTCTCCACCTGGACACTCCCCGCTGCGCGCCACTTCTCCTGAGTCCCATCTCTGGATGGGAGTGATGCCAACAGGAGCTCAAGCCTCCAGGGCTGGATGAACCACAGTCCTTTCAGAGAAGTCCCCATCCCTCCCCAAAACTCAAATCCCCGGCCCTCAGCCTTGACCCAGCCTCACCCTCAGCATCTCTGTCGTCTGCCGGGCAGCCACGTCGTTCTGAGCCCGCAGGGCCAGGTCGTCCTGGTACTCCTTGCAGTTCATCTGCTCGTGGATGGCCTGCAGCAGGATGAGGGGCTCGAGGGAGTTAGAGAGGTGAGGGCCAGAGCAGGCGTCCACATAAGCACTTAATGCTTCTACATGGTGTCAGTGACAGAGCCTTCCTTTGTAAACCACACACACCCTGAGGCCAGGGAGGTGATAATCATCATATATACCTATTTATTTTAAGTCCCAGGCAGGCACAGAAATCCCTAAACCGCAGCAGCCCCTCGTCGCAGGCTGTGTTCTGCCCTGGCTGTAGGCCTAATGCTCTGAGAGTGAGCTTGCAGGCTCAGCCCTGCCTACTCGCCCAAGACCAGTCTCTGTTGTGGTCACTTGTTCAGAGGATGAGGGCAGGGATGGCCTGAGGTGAGGGTCAGGCAGGGCTCAGTTCAGGACAGGAGTTGACACGGGTTGGTCTGTGACGGATCGGGGTTCATCAGAGGCCAGGATCGGGGCTCAGTCTGGGGCGAGGATTATCCAGAGGCTCAGTCCGGATTCAGGGCTCAGTCTAAGGCTTAGGCTCAGATCAGGGCCCAAGCCAAGCCTGGCCACTGATACACAGCTCTAAGTCATTGCAACCAGGTCAGTATCCCAGCTCCCTTCCTAGGAGAACAAACTCAGAATGGCATTGAGCTCCTGACAGGACCAGAGTGACTGGGCAGTGTGGGTCCCTGTCCCCACCTTGCAAAGCAGGCAGTTGATGTGGAAACACACAGGGCAGGTGAACTCGTTGACGTCATCCTCAAAGAAGCACCATCCTTTGCAGTCCGGGGTCTTGCAGTGGTAGCTGAAGGCACTGCGGTTTTCCGCAATGGAGATGCCCAGCTCCAGAAATCGCTGGTAATCCTCGGGGCTCAGGAGCTGCCAGCAGACCACAACCTTGGTGCTCTGGGTTCAGAACACCTGACAATGTGCCCTCCTGGCCACCAAATATCCCTCAGGAAGCCCCCAACCCATAAAGTCCAACACAGCAGTGTTAAAAACTCCATTCAAAAAGTGGGTCAAGGGAATTCCCTGGCAGTCCGGTGGTTAGGACTCTGTGCTTCCACTGCAGGGGGCATGGGTTTGATCCTGCAAGCCGAATGGCTCAGCAAAAAAAAAAAAAAAAAAAAAGGAAAAAAAAAGTAGGTTAAAAGTTCTGGGGATGGATGATTGCACAGCAATGTGGCTACACCTAATGCCACAGAACTGTATACTTAAAAAATGGTTAAATGGTAAATGTCATATATATTTTACCACAATCTTTTAAAAAGGGGGAAAAGTGGACAAAAACAATAACAAGCAATTCCAGGAAGATGTGGTTAAACCAGCCTCCTGGTACACAGCACTCTGAGAAAGCCGTGCGGCAATAAGGTTTCAACCGCCCCAAGCTTTCCTGACCCCCTGAGACTTATTCTACTTCTACAAGTGTATCCTAAGAAAATAATATGTAAGAAGGAAGAGACACCATAAGCAAAATGTTCCTTGAAGCATTCCTTACAAACTGGAAGGAATTATTAATAATAATTAATATCAAAAATTATTGATATTAATTATTAAGAGAGGAGAACTGAACAGGATGTATGCCACAGAGATTTATAATAATCTTTAGAAAGGTTTTGTAGCAAAATAGCAAAAGCTGTTGTCCCTACCCTGGTTACAATGAGGTAAAAATCACGCCTATGTTCTATATCTTGACTGAGTGGTAGTCTTAAGAGTTACATTTGTCAAAACTCATCTAACTGCATGCTTACAACGGACGAATTTTATTGTGTGCAAGGTATACCTCAATAGTTAATTTAAAAAGAAAAAAAAAAACATGTCTACCCAGAGACACCAAAGGAAACAGGAGAAAATGCAATCAGAGATTTTCTGGGATGGCAGAGTCGGTGGGTGATTTTTCTCTTTGATTTCTGTTCTAGTTCTTGTGGTTTAGGCATGTTTTTTGTAAAACAACCTCCACTGCATTACTCTGCTGATCCCTGCCCCTTCCTCTTTCTCTGCCACACTTGACTATTCTCTGAGGCTTCGGTCAACGTCCAGGGGCTCCAGGGAAGCATGAGCCCTGCAGCTCCTTGGCATGAACTCTGGCCCCATCACAATGCCCCTTGGAAGAGGTGGGTTTTATAGGGAAAGCCTCTGGGCAGCGACTGTGGGTGCCAGGATATATGGAATGATCTATGTCTTGGGGCCTCTCCAGGCAAGAGTAAGGAAGCCAGAGCTGCCCTTCTCAGGTGCCCCACAAACAACAGTTAAAAATGGGGCTTCTCTTAGTGTAAAGGCTGGGAGTTCCCAAAGGCCCACCCCTTCTGTCTGCCCTTTTTCCCCTGAGGCAGAACCCCTTAGGTGCCAGGAAATACTCGGTAAAGTTTAGGGGGTTCTGAGAAGCAGCATCGTAAGAAATAGGCAGAAGTGATGTAGAGAAACGGGGTCTTGTATATGCGGTGGTGGGGGTCTCTCATTTGGACCTCAGCCACCTTTGGCCCTGCCTCCATGCTGGCCTGGGAATTCCAAGATGCCCAATTCTGGGAAGGCCATTCCCCAGCAGTTTAAAAACCAATGATCAAGTCCAACAGTCCACTTTACAGATGGGTAAATGGAGACGCAAAGAAGGGAGAGCACTTGTTCAAGATGACCAGCAGTCAGGGGCATAACTCGATAATAATAACATTAATAATAATAGAAAACACACACATGCAGACACATACAGCCCTGTGAAAGGTTGCTGGAGGAGTGGCCCCTATTTGTTCATGTCTCCCCAACTCCACACCCTTGGGTGGTTCCCTCCCACACGAACTCTGGGCTTAAGCATGTGACCTGCTTTGGCCAAAGGGACAGGAGCAAGTGAGCAGCCTTGGAAAGCGCTCCTGCACTGGCTGCTCTTGGATCCTTGAGACACCAGCACATGAGCAGGCCCTGGCCAGCCTGGGATGGATGAGACCAAAGTGGAAAGAGGCCCTGTCATCCCAGCCATCACAGATAAGACCATCACACCAGTCCATGACAGTGGACCTGCCAGCTAAGCCCAGTTGAGCTCTGCCAGGCCCAACCTGGACCAGATGAATCATCCAGCTAAGCCCAACCCAAATTGCTAACTTGCAGATTCATAAGCTAAATAAATGGTGGTTGTTTTGAGTCTGGAGTAATCTGTTACACAGCAGAAGCAAACTGATACAAGGGCTAACTGATACCACGTATCAAGCACTACTCCAAATTCTTTACACGTCTTCCACTATAACCTTCACAACCCTTGAAATAGAAACTAAGTCTCTGACCCCAACCAAGAAGAGAAAACCGAAGCACAGAGAGGCTGCATATCTGACCTGAGGTCACCAGGCCATCTGGCCCCAGAATTCCCCCCTGCTAACTGCTCTGCTGTCTCTTCTTCATAAGGGTGTTTTCTTTACTAGGTATTTCCCCTAGTTCCTGTCCTGCCTACCCCTTGGGCTTCCAGCATCCCACACAGAAAAGGCTCTTGATAAATGACTGGTGCCTGAGACTGGGACTCTCAAACCAGTTCCCACCTGCCAGCTCAGGGCCCAGTTCCCTGGGACAGGGGGTGTGCCTCTTCCTCCCCCAGGCCTTACCGCCCGGATCTCCCTCTCCAGCAGCTTGCCCGAGCATGAATAGGTGTTGTCAATGAAGGGGCAGGCAACCTCGGCCTCCTGGCTGTTGCGGATGGTGCCCTGTAGACACTCCCTGGGAGAGGTATGAATAGGTGGGGAGGTTAGGGGTCATCTGAACCCCATCCCCCAGGACTCCAGCCCCCAGGACTCCAGCCCTCACATGGTGAGGCCTGACCCCAGGCGGGCTTCTCCTCAATACCTCCCTTCCGATCGCTCCCACCAACCCATCACTTCTGTCCCCCCACTGCCACCCTTATCACTCCGGCCCAGGTCCCATCACCTCACCTGCAGGACTGCAGGAGCCTCCTCACTGGGCTCCCTGGGTCTACCATGTCCCTCTCCCCACAGCCTCCCATCCCATCCCACCCAGAGCAAACCTGAGAGCCCCAGTGACTCACCCTCCCTAATACCTCTCTGTCCCCATCCCCTAACCCCCTCCATCCCTCTGCTCCAGCTACACTGACCCCTTGCTGCCACAGGCAGGCCAGGCACATACCCCCTTTGGACCCCCTGGTCTGCTCAAGTGCAGCTTCCCTAGGGGCTTCCCAGACCTCTCATAGGGCAGGGCCTCTGTTACTTTTATCATAATCCACTGGTACTTAGCATTTGGCACAATTTACAATTATATCAGTGATTATTTGATTAACATCGGCCTGCCCACAGGAATGTAAGCTTCAGGAGGCTGAAAATGAGCTTTTTTGTTCACTCCTGGATCCCCAGGCCTAGCCCAGTCCCTGGCACCCAGGGCAGCTCATCAAATGTGTGCTGTGAAGGACACGTTCTCCACAGCCCAGGGCCAGGTGTGGAGCCTCAGAGGGCAGACTGTCCACCAGCGAGGGTCAGGGCCGGGTTGGCACGGGCTGCCAGGCCAGAACCCAGGCCTTACATGGGCCTGGCGGTTGTGTGGAAGGTCGCATGCTCTGGCGACAGAATGCCTGAGCTGTGTGGCCTCGAGCAAGTTGCTGGCCTCTCTGTACCTCACATTCCTTCTCTGCAAAAAGGGGAGAGAGTGCCTACCTCGCAGGTTTCTGTGGGCGTCCAGAGATGTAAGAGCACTGCGCCCCACCCCCTTTCAGCCATGGGTACTGCGCAGCCGTGAGGAACTACATCGCTGGGGGTGGGGTCAGGGCCGCACCTGCAGAAGGTGTGCAGACACTCACGCAGCACCACGGCCTCGCCGGGCGCCAGCACCGAGTAGCACACGGGACACTCGGTAGGCTCGGTGTTCAGCACCAGGCTCCGCTGATCCAGTTGCACGTGCTGTAGGTAGTTCCCCTCCTGCTGCTGCTGCTTCCGCTGGGCACACGGGGGGGTGGGGCCGCGGGGCGTGTCAGGGTCTCAGGGGCGGGCCAGGAGGGCGCAGGACCAGGTGATGGGTGAAACCTGGCGGGGCGGGGAGGGTGGGGGTGCGGAGCAGAATCCTGCGGTGGGGGTGGGACTAGGCGCAGGCGATGCTGGGAAGGGAGGGGCCGGGAGCGGGGCGGGGCGGGAGGCGGGGAAACA
>NW_006771517.1:2621664-2622416 GCF_000442215.2 Lipotes vexillifer | reverse complement strand
GAGGTGGGGGTGGGGCAGGAGGCGGGCCAGGCACTGGCAGGTTAAGGCTGCAACCAAGTGTCCAGCCAGGGAGCGATGGCGTTTGGAAAGGAAGGGGCCAGGGTCTGAGCGGGGAGTCAGGAGTAGCAGGGATCCCATCTCTGCCAAGAAGCAGGGCAGGGCTAGGGCCAGGGGGGTGAAGACAGAACCGGGTCGAGGCCACAGGATAGGTCAGGGGTATGGGAGGTGGTGATAAAGCGAGGGAGCGGAGCAAGGCGGGAGAGAGAACAGGGTCCGGGCCAAGGCTGTAGATGGTACCAGCAGTGAGGTCATGGCCGGGGTGGGACAAGGGCAGACTGGGTCCAAGTGGGGGATGGGAGCATCCGATCAGAATGGGCGAATGCTCAGGGTTAGGTATCTGTGTAATCAATGCGTGCGTAACATGATGGGGGTGGGACTGTGGGAGGAGCAGGACGGAGGGCTGGGTCAACCTCCCAGGGAGCGGTGAAGAGCTAGGTCCAAGATCCTAGGAAGTCTGGGTGGGCCACAGCCAGGGAGGAAGGGGAGGTCAGAAATAGTAGGATTCAGGATGAGGTCAGGGCTAAGTGGAGCAAGAGCGAGGTCACAGGCGGACAAAGGGGCGGCGGATGGGGGAGTGGTCAGGGTCTCAGCTAGGATGTTGGGGTCAGAGCCCGGTACTCTCGTGTGCACAGTGAGAGTGTAAGTCAAAGCCAGGCGCAGCGCCACAGCCCACTGGCGGGGGTGGGGGTGGG
>NW_006771517.1:2597961-2621654 GCF_000442215.2 Lipotes vexillifer | reverse complement strand
GGGTGGGGGTGGGGGGTGGGGTGGTGGGGCAGATAAGCCTGGATGTGCATCACAGCCGGAGAGCAGGGTCTTAGCGACAGGATGAGCTCAGGGAGAGGCCGGTCACAGTCAAGTGCAGGGTCACCACCAGTGGTGTGATCAGGAGGGGTCAGCAACAGGGGGAGGAGCGGCAATGTGGAGGTGCCTCCCTTCCTGGCCTATGCCTCCCCCGTCCAGTCTGCAGGTGTCTGCCCGGGGTCCGCGCCCACCTGCTGGTACTGGCGCAGCGCCTCCTCCTCGCCGGCCAGACGCGCTCGCTCCTCCTCGTCCGGCTGGTACGAGGCGGGGACCTGGTAGGCCTCGGGCCGCGCCCGGCAGCACATCTCGCAGCCGGGCCGCGTGGGCTTGTTGATGAAGGTGCAGCCAGGGCACTGCCAGCCCACCTGGAGGCAGAGGGGCGATGAGCGCAGGGAGACGAGAGGGGCAGGTCAGGGGCGCAGGGGCGCGCACTGGGCAGCTTACCGGCAGGGGCTCTGGCGCGGTGTCGTTCTGCCCCTGCCCCGGCTCCTGGGGGCCCCCGGGCTTCGTGGGGACTGGCTCCAGGGGGCCCCGTGGCTGCAGCGTGAGGTCCTTGAAGCCCAGATCTGGGGAGGAGGGTTCAGGGGTGGCGGATCCCTGCAGCCCATTTTGTCCACACCCTGGGCCAGCCAGGAACCCCGGGCTCTGCACTGACTGCCCCCCCTACCCCACCCCCTTCTATCTCCCTCCTTCCGGAGGAGTCTC
Organism: Lipotes vexillifer; assembly: GCF_000442215.2. NCBI lineage: Eukaryota > Metazoa > Chordata > Mammalia > Artiodactyla > Lipotidae > Lipotes > Lipotes vexillifer. The sequence goes on along the minus strand of NW_006771517.1, from coordinate 2,620,892 downwards.
CAGCTCGGTGGTCCTGCCGGGTGGGTCCAGACCTGGCCGAGTGTCCTGGCTCCCAGGGGTCAGAGTCCCTCCTCCACCCACGACTAGTCCTGGGGCCTCCCAGCTTAAAAACCCGGTTTGAAAACTGATCGCCTGTGCTCCTAAGTGTAGCACCTAGAGGGGCGAACAACACTTCTGAGGTAGTCCTGCCAAAATACTGAATCTGAATCCATTCATGAGGGCACATGGGACAGAAAAACAAAAAACAAAACTGGCCTGGACTCTTCAAACAACAGGAGAGCCAAGGGAAGACAGGAGACCAAAGATTGAAAAAGACTGAGAGACACCAAGGCCAAGGGCCAGGTCTTTCATTATAAAGGACATTAGTGAGACAACTGGTAAAATTTGAGCAAGATCTGTCCATTAGATCAACGGACCGTATCAATGTTAATTTCCTAAGTTTGATAGGTGTATGTAGTAAGAAAATGAGCCTTTTTTTTTTAAAAGGAAATACACACAAGTATTTGGGGGAAAGGGACAACGTGTCTGCAACTTACTCTCATAACAGTTCCAAAAAATTACTTATGCATAAATAAATATTGAGAGAATGATAAAGCAAAACAAATATAGTCAAATGTTAATATTTGGGGAATCCACATGAAAAGCACATGGGAATTCGTTATACAATTCTTTATACAATTTTGCAACTTTTCTGTAGGTCTGAAATATTTCAGAATAAGAAGTAAAAAATTTAGAATAAAAACTAGCTATTATCATATCCAATTCACAGATTTAGAAAACTGAAGGGCAGAGATGAGAAGAGACTTGCCTGAGGTCACACAGCTGATAAATGCCAGGGCGGGGACTGAACTCAGCCCCTCTCCCCTAGACCAGCTGTTCTCTAAATGGTTCCCCAAATGGCTCCTTCCTGGGGTGTCCTTGGTCCTCTCTTCCCCACTATGGATAAGGTCTTCCAGGCACGTTCCTGACGAAAGCCCCTGGGCTCTGCTCCCTGCTCCCTCTCCCCTACAACCTCAGGAGAGTGCATGCCGCTCTGGAGCAGAGCCTCACCCTCCAGCATCCGCAGCTGCCGCTCCCGCTGCAGCTCCTGAGGGTTGAGTGAGGTGTTGCAGGCTGACAGCAGGTAGAGGTAGGCACTGGCCCCGTTCCGCCGCACCCCGTGGGAGTGCAGGGTCTCCTGGTCCCGGGCCAAGCGCTGCCCAATCACCCACTGCTGCAGGGTTGGCGGAAAGCCATAGTCCAGGAACACCTGGCAGGGAGGATGCAGATGGAATGTGGGGAGGGAGGCACAGAGTAGAGAGAGGCAGGGCAAAAGGGGGACCTCCGCCCTGACGCGTCTTCCTTTTGCCCCCTCACTCACCATGTCCTTGAGGGAGGCCACCGTCATGTCAGGCCGCACCGTGAGCCAGATAGTGACCGTGTGCATCTGCGCATCCTCCACGCTCACCCACAGCCTGCGGGGAGGGCAAGGGGCCGCAGGTCCAACCTCAGCCGCCAGCCAGCTCCTGAATTCCCACTCCCCTGTGCTTCCTGTATCAGAACTCGCTGCTTAGGCCCCTGCAATGGCTCCACATGGCTCTCAGAATAAAATCCAAACTCACTGTGGCATGGCAAGGGCCTCCATGCTCTGGCCCCTCCCAAGCTCTCCAACCTCTTCTATTATTGGCTATTATTGGCTCCTTAGCCAAACCACAAGTTATTAACTGTATGCCAAGACTCTTCAGAGTCTTGTATTAACATGTATTAACTCATGTAATCCTCTCAGTGAACACATGAGGCAGGTACTGTTGTCACCCCTATTTTAGAGATAAAAACAGGAGGCACAGATAGGTTACAGTGGCTCTGCCAAGTAAACAATTAATAACTGTTAGAGGCAGGATTTCAACCCAAACAGTATTATTCCACAGAAAGCGGTTTTAAACACCAACCTTCTCAAAGATGCTCAAACTTTTCTGGAAGACCAAAAGCATGAAAAGGGAGGGCTAAGACAAAAAAAACAGAACTGATCCCAGGACACAGAAAAATTAGGCTGTAGAACGATAACAGGAAAGCCCACTTAGAACCTCCAGAGTGATTTGGGAAAATGCCGCATCCTTAAAGCAAGAACAGCAAGAAACAATCAGAAAATGAGGAAGAATTCCTGTGAATGTAACAGTGACTCCTTACTATCCTAACCTTCAGGTCAAACTACAAGTTTACAAGGAAAATGAGAGATATTAAATTACACCATGAGGAGGCAATTCATAAACTCAGAACGTGGGAGAATTCTGGAGGTCAAAGACCAGGTTTCTTAAAAAAAATTAATGGCACTAAAAATAGAGAAAGTGAATAAAAGAGACTCAGACAACATTAAGAAATGCTATTTGATCTCTTTGGCTCCTGACTGGAACAAACCAACTATAACAAGCACTAACGAGGGAGTTGCAAGTGGTCAGGACTCTGGGGACCCAGGTTTAATCCCTGGTTGGAGAACTAAGATCCTGCAAGCCATGTGGTGTGGCCAAAAAAAAAAAAAAAAAAAACCCACTAACGAGATAATCAAGGAAAGTTGAATGTAAATACAGTAATAGGGAATTTTAAGTAATTATTGTTAATTTTTTAGGTGTAATAATGGTATTGAGGTTATTTTTTAAGTCATTTTTTAAAGACATATCAAATTACTTACGAATGAACTAAAATCTGAGACTTGCTTTAAAAATACTCCAGAAAATACCTCAAAATTCCTCAGGACAATGATTTCCAACACCCAGCCAACAATCAGGGAAATAAGAAATTTGTAGACGTGTATAGACGCCAAAAGTTTACCATCCACCTCTCCACGTGAAAAGTTTTTGAAATACAAGAAAAAAAAAAAAAGAATAGGGCCTCCCTGGTGGCGCAGTGGTTGAGAGTCCGCCTGCCGATGCAGGGGATACGGGTTCGTGCCCCGGTCCAGGAGGATCCCACATGCCGCGGAGCGGCTGGGCCCGTGAGCCATGGCCGCTGAGCTTGCGCGTCCGGCAACGGGAAAGGCTACGACAGTGAGAGGCCCACATATGGCAAAAAAAAAAAAAAAAAAAAGAATAGCTGAGTCTGATGCAGGAGAATGGAAGAAAAGTAAAAGGAAATTTAAAGAAGGACGAGATCTTAACCTTCAAGACATTCTTCTTCAAGCAACAGGGGTTTTGAAACATGAAAGCGCATCAAGTTTCAACTGCACTACTCATTCTACACTGAGAAATATTTCCATAATCAAAATACTATAAATGCTATTTTAGTGGGTTTACATTTTTAGAATCAACCTAGAGGCAAAGCATAGAAGCCTGAATTTTACTTAGGAAACAAAATCTAAAAGCTATAACCTTAACACCAATAACAGAAAAATACAGTTGGAACCCTTATATCTAATGTCATCAGGATCAGTGGTGATCAGTTAGTCAGAAAAATCGTTAAAGCAGAGAACTGCAAAAACAGCTGCAGACTTTAACAATTTTACCTTACAGGATACAAATGCACATTCAATGGCCAATCTCTTGGTAAAAGGCCAATGGCTTTTCTTGAGTACAAATCTGCTACTGGAGCTCCCCATGATTTTTTCTTTTTGTATGAACCACATGCATTATACACGGTCTATGACTTCCAGTATCAGCTTCTTTAAAGTGGAGCAAAAACTTACACTCTCAAAGCATCTGAGTACAGAGCCCTTCTGGATTTTTACCATATTTTTTACAACTGTCCCACCCTAAAATGATAACAGGTTTTTTTGGTGCCTCATCTCTATCTTGTCTTTCTAAAGCAATCAACTTAGGTTTCATAGACACAATTCTCTTTTAGCACTCATGTTTTACTGATTGATGTAACAGCTAATTAAATTATGCTGTGGCAGTAACAAGTATAACTGATATAAACAAGCTGTGTGTAGTGGTATGTTTTTTTGTTGTTGTTGTTGTTGTTTTGTGTGTGTAGTACGCGGGCCCCTTTCACTGTTGTGGCCTCTCCCGTTGCGGAGCATACCCTCCGTTCGCGCAGGCTCAGCGGCCATGGCTCACGGGCCCAGCTGCTCTGCGGCATGCAGGATCCTCCCAGACCGGGGCATGAACCCGTGTCCCCTGCATCCGCAGGCGGACTCTCAACTACCGCGCCACCAGGGAAACCCAATGTAGTGGTATGTTTTACAGCAGAAACTACAGTGCCATTTAATATTCAAGTATTTTATTTAAATCAAATGGCCAATTGATTGACAGATTCAATGTAATCCCTGTCAAAATCCCAGCTGACATTTTTTGCAGAAATTGACATGCTGATCCTAAAATTCATACGGAGAATCAAAGGACCCAGAATAGCCAAAAAAAGTCTTGAAAGAGAAAAACAAAGTTGGAGGACTCATGCTTCTATTTTAAAAACTTACTACAAAACTATAATAATCAAAACTGTGTGTTAGTGGCATAAGGACAGACATATAAAGCAATGGAATAGAAATTAGATTCCAGAAATAAACCTCAGATTTATGGTCAATTAATTTTCAACAAAGGTGCCAAGATATTAAACAGGGACAAAATAGTTTTTTTAACAAATAATGCAGGTACTTCCCTGGTGGCAAAGTAGTTAAGACTCCGCCTGCCAATGCAGGGGACACAGGTTCAATCCCTGGTCCGGGAAGATCCCACATGCTGCTGAGCAGCTAAGCCCGTGCGCCACAGCTACCAAGCCTGTGCTCTAGAGCCCACAAGGCGTGACTACTGAGCCCTCGTACCGCAACTACTGAAGCCCAAGTGCCTAGAGCCCATGCTCTGCAACAAGATAAGCCACCGCAATGAGAAGCCTGCATACCACAAAGAGAAGCCCGCGCACTGCAATTAAGCCCATGCACCGCGACGAAGAGCAGCCCCCGCTCACCGCAACTAGAGAAAGTCTGTGTGCAGCAACGAAGACCCAATACAACAAAAAGTAAATTAATTAATTAATTAATGACAAAAAAATAATGCTGTGATAACTAGATATTCACAAGCAAAAAAACGAAGTTGGACCTCACACCATATACTAAAATTAACTCAAAAGGGATCAAAGACTTAAATGTAAGAGCTATAACTATAAACCTCTTAAAAAAATAAATAGGGATACACCTTTATGACCATGTATGAGGCAGTGGTTTCTTAGATGACGTTAAAAGTGCAAACAACAAAAGAAAACAGATAAACAGTCCTTCGTCAAAATTAAAAACTTGTGCTTCAAAGGACACTATCAATACAGTGAAAAGACAACCCACAGAATGGGAAATGAAAATATGTGTCCATTGTATACATATACACCACATTTTCTTTATTCATTCATGGTTACTTAGGTTGTTTCCATGTACAGTATATATACACAATGGAATATTATTCAGCCATAAAAAGAAGGAAATCCTTCCCTTTGCAACAACATGGGCCTTGAGGTCATTATGCTAAGTGAAATAAGTCAGACAGAGAAAGACAAATACTGTATGATCTCACTTATATGTGGAATTTAAAAAAACCAATGTCAGAGAAAAAGAATAGACTGGTTGGCAGGGAGGGGGGTGAAGGTGGTCAAAAGGTACAACTTCCTGTTTTAAGATAATTAAGTTCTGGGGAAGCGATGTACAGCATGGTGACCATAGTTAACAATATTGTATCATACATTTGAAAATTGCTAAGAGAGTAAATCTTAAAAGTTGTCATCACAAGAAAAAATAATTTATCACTATGTGAGGCAATGGATGTTAACTAAACTTACTGTGGTAATCATTCCACAATACATACATATATTAAATAATTATGTCATACACCTAAAATGGTTCTGAGGCTCAATTTCCAACCTGTGGAAGGGGGAGGAGGAAGAAGGCTTCCCACACACCACTAAGCAATTTTCAGACACCAGCAGGGTGTCTGTCACTCTCTACCCAGAGACAGCGTCAGCTTCCACAGCTTCCACAGGTTGAGGGCTCAGTCCTACAAGACTGCCCCACCACTTCACACACCAGTTGAAAGCCCAAGTTGTCACCTGTTCTCTGACTGACTGGTTATAGGTTAGGGATTCCAACGACCTCCTCCTTGGGTTTGATTATTTTGCTAGAGCAGCTCACAGAACTCAGAGAAATATTTACTTTCTATATTACTGGTTTATTATAAAAGGCTATCACAGCCAGATAGAAGAGATGCATAGGCAAGGTATGTGAGAAGGGGTGCAATTCTCTCCAAATCTCCAAACTGGAAGCTCTTCAAACGCTTTTTGAGTGTTTATGGAGGCTTCATTACATGGGCATGATTGATGAATCCATTGGCCACTGATGATTGATTCAACCTCCAGCCCTTTTCCTCTCCCCCGAGATCAGGGTGATGGGACTGAAGGTTCCAATCCGCTAATCACAGGATTGGTTCCTCTGATGACCAGCCCCCATCCTTAGGTGATCTAGGGGCAGTCCAAGAGTCACCTCACTAACATAACAAAAGGCACCTTTATTATTCTCATCACTTAAGAAATTCCAAGTGTTTTAGGAGTTCTGTGCCAAGAACAGGAAGAAGACAAATATATATTTCTTATTATAAAAGTCACAATACCTTAAACTAACTATATATGTCAATTATATCTCAGTAAAACTGGGGAGGGCTTCCCTGGTGACACAGTGGTTAAGAATCCGCCTGCCAATGCAAGGGACACGGGTTCGAGCCCTGGTCCGGAAAGATCCCACATGCCACAGAGCAACTAAGCCCGTGCACCACAACTACTGAGCCTGAGCTCTACAGCCTTCAAGCCACAACTACTGAAGTCCGTGCGCCTAGAGCCCATGCTCCGCAACACAAGAAGCCACCACAATGAGAAGCCCAGGTACAGTAATGAAGACCCAACACAGCCATAAAAAACTGGGGAAAAAAATATGTCCATATAAAAACCTGGACACAAATGTTCATAGCAGCGTTGTACATGTTAGCCGAAAAAGTAGAAACAACCCAGATGTCCATCAACTGATTAATAAAGAAGATATGGTATATCCATACAATGGATTATTATTCAGTCATAAAGAGGAATGAAGTTTTGATACGTGCTACAACATGGATGAATCTAGAAAACATGATGCTAAGTGAAAGAAGCCAGACACAAAAGGTTATATAGTGTATGACTCCACTTATATGAAATTTCCAGAATAGGCAAATTGCTAGAGATAGAAAGTAAATTAGTGGTTGCCTAAGGTTGGGGGGATTGGGGAAAAAAAGGTAGGGAGATAAGGAGTGACTATTAGCAGGTATGGGGTTTTGGGACTTCCCTGGTGGTCCAGTGGTTGAGACTCCAAGCTTCCACTGCAAGGGGCATGGGTTCAAGGGGCACAGAGCAGCCCCCCCCCAAAAAAAAAGTATGGATACAGGGTTTCTTAAAAAAATGTTCTAGAATTGGTTACAGTGATGGTTGTACAACTGTGAATATACTAAAAGCCTTGAACTATAAACTTTAAATTGGTGAACTGTTTAAATTGTTGAATATGGTCTGTCAATTATATCTCAATAAAACAAAATCAAATGGGATCCACCACTGAAAATTAGAAACTGTAAAACTATTGTCTTACTACACAGCAGGAAAAAAGCAGGAAAAAACAACGTTTATTGAGTGATTAACATGTGCCAGGCACTGTGCTAAGCATTTCAGCATCAAGTTTAAGCCTCCTGAGGCAGACTAACAGTATCCATTAACCCTTGCCTTGAATTCTAGTGCAATACCTGGCTGTATTTCACAGCCTCCCTTCAAGCTGAGTGTGGCTGTGAGAATAAGTTCTGGCCTTCGGAGTTAAGTGGAAGAAGTGTGTGCAACTTTCTGAGCTCTGTTCTTAAGAGGAGTGAGGGAGGGGGTGCCCTTCTTCCCTTCTTCCTTCCTGTTGACAAGAATGCTGATGCAACGGCTAGAACTGGAACAGCCATTTTGGACCATAAGGTGAACCTCAGAATGGAGGCCATGAATGGCATAACAAGACAAAAGCACGAGTCTCTGAGGACTGCAGGGAGCAGAGCCTCCACATCTGGACTGTGTACCATCAAACTTGTTGATACCACTGTTAATATGTCTCTTTCTGTTACATGAGACCTAATACACCTCCTAACAATTCTAAGAACAGCTACTGATATTGCCCCATTTTTTATTTATTTATTTTTTTTATTTTTTTTTTGCGGTACGCGGGCCTCTCAATGTTGTGGCCTCTCCCGTTGTGGAGCACAGGCTCTGGATGCGCAGGCTCAGCGGCCATGGCTCACGGGCCCAGCCGCTCCTCGGCATGTGGGATCTTCCTGGACCGGGGCACAAACCTGTGTCCCCTGCATCGGCAGGCTGACTCTCAACCACTGTGCCACCAGGGAAGCCCTGCCCCATTTTTTAAATGAAAAAAACTCTGAGAGGTGAAGTGACCTGCCCTAGATCTCAGAGTTGATTTGTAACAGAGCTGGGGTTTGAAGCTAGGTCTCCTGACACCAGAACCTGCCATTAAGAATAACTTAACAGGCTTCCCTGGTGGCGCAGTGGTTGAGAGTCCGCATGCCGATGCAGGGGACGCAGGTTCGTGCCCCGGTCCGGGAAGATCCCATGTGCCGCGGAGCGGCTGGGCCCGTGAGCCATGGCCACTGAGCCTGCGCGTCCAGAGCCTGTGCTCCACAACAGGAGACGCCACAACAGTGAAAGGCCCGCGTACCACGAAAAAAAAAAGAAAAAAAAAAGAATAACTTAACTGTTCTATAGGCAAGACTATATCGCGGCCCACCGGGGTTCAGGAAGCCCTAAGTCCCTGGTCAGCTACGTACTCCTCACCTGATATCCTGTGTCAGGGAGACCTCAGGCTTCAGTTGCACGTTCAGGGGCACCCGTTGCTCTGCCAGCCATATGGCACACTGCATAGCCACCTGTTCATCCCCGCCAGCCACTGCTCGGGTGAGTCTCTGGGCCACCTCCTCAGCTGAAATCCACAGTGGAAGCAGGTTAGCACAGGGTTTATTTTTCAGGAGCTGGGGTTAAGGGGGTGAGGAAGGAGGTGATCCTTTGTACATGCTGCTTCCTCTCTGTCTTCCTGGTGAACTCCTACATATCTTTCAGCACCCAGCTTAAAAGTCCCTTTTCTCTGGGAGGCCTTCTCTGTCACCCCCCACTCCCCCTCCCTGCTCATTTGGTTCTGTTTTCCCTTCATACTCCCAGGTCCCCCCATACTTCCACTCATTTATACAACAAACATTTACTGAATTCTTACTGTGTGCCAATCACTGTCTCAGAAACTGGTCTTCAACAGTGAATAAGATAAACAGGGTCCCTCTTCTCATGGACCTCCCAGCCCAGTAAGAAGACAATTAACAAATTTAACAAAAGAAAAAGATTCAGACTGTGATCCATGCTGGCAAGGAAATGAACAGGGTAAGGAAATCGGGAAAGTCTCTAGGAGGAGGTGACATTGAAGCTGAGACATGAAGGAGGAGAAGTTGGGTATGTCAAGACCTGGTTGGGCAAAAGTGTTCCAGGTACAGAGAAAGGGAAAGGGAAAGGCCTTGGGCAAGAAATGGCTGGATTAGAACAGAAACCGGTGGGGCTCCAAGCAGAGTGACCAAGGGGCCCAATGCGGGAAGGCAGAGGTCAGCGAAGCCAGCAGGCCTGTGGGCTACCCAACTGCTCTGGGCTTTGTTGTAAGAACAAGGAGCACAGGAGGGTATTTGAGCAGGTTGGTGACAAGACCTAACTTAAGTTCTCCCACGCTGGGTGGAAGGGGCCAGGGGGAAGGCAACGACCCTTGAGGTCTGCTCCCTCACCAGCCTGGGTGGTCTCCTGTGTCCTCTGGGAGCTCCCTACACCCTTCCCAGCAGAGCTGGCCCACTGAGGCCTCAGGGGCATCAAATAAATGAATGACAAGAGGCCCCTGGAAGGAGCCAGGCCCCAAGGGAGGAAACTGAGGGGCAGGTGGGTAGAGGGACGACAGGGTTAATGCCCCTCCCCCCCCTAAGTTTCTCAGTCGCCTCCAGGCTGTGCCCACCTTTCTTGATCTTCTCGTCCATCTGGCGTGGTTGTGCCCATCCCCCCAGGCAGGGGCTGCAGCTCCGGGGAAATGCCACCTCCCGGTCACTTGCTAGAGGACGGGCGACCACGAGTAACTCAGTCCAGGCCGGTGACCTCTGGCGCGGCCCAAGCCTTCTTTGTGCCTCGGTGTCCCCGGTGGCAGTCGGGTAGCATCACACTACCCGAGGACCGGGGATGGGGCCTGGGGTAGGGAACGGGCCGGGACCCCGCGTGGGAGGTGAAAGGGGGCACCAAGCCAAGCCCGCAAAGTGCAACAGAGGAAACGGGACAGGCCTGGCTGCGGGGAGGGACAACGCACAGCCGGGGCGCTGGGAGTCCCCGAGGAGGGCCTCCCCTTTTCCCTGCTGGGGAAAAGCGCCCTCCGGTGCGCTGGATTTCAGCCCAACTCCCTCCCCCGCGGAGCGGCCCCTGTCAGTCAGGAGAGGGAGGGGAGCAGCCTCCACGGAAAAGAAAGTGAAAGTGGCGGCCCCGGAAGTGGGGCGGAAGAGTCTCGCGGGATCCGGGTCTCCCCGCAGTTCCGGCGACCCGGCGGCTGACCCTGCTCCGGCTCTCGGCGGTCCGGGGCGCTTTGTCCCGCAGTCCGAGGCGTTCCCACCCCTCCCGCGGCCGGACCCGGACTCCTAGACCCGGGGTGGGGGAGTGGGCGGGGTCGGGGGGGGGCGGGGAGCGACGTGGAGACCGCCCCTGCTCAGTCCAGCTGCCAGCACTGCGGCGGGCAGGACACTCCTTGCTCCTTTTGCAGAAGAAATAGAGGCTCTGTTTGTTTCTCATCTGCCCGAGCCCACGCAGCCGGATTTAAATCCAGGCCGGACGGCCTCAGGAACCCATCCTTAGCCAGCCGGACGCTGCGTCTCGGCCGTCACTCTCCACCTTTTGATTGGGCCACTAATGAAGTTTATTTTCTCCGGGCATAGGCTGGAAGCTCTTTGCGTCCTCCAGTCTTCCCACCCCTCATCCCATAGATCAACAGATCCTATGGGCTTGGCCTGCACGACACTTCCAGAATCTGTCACCTCTCACCTCCTTCACACCCCATCCCAATCCACCTCCATCCTTTCTCTTCCGGCGTACTGCACCAGCCTCCTCATTGGGCTCCTGGCTTCCCCTTTTGGTCACTACAATCCATTTTCCACCCAGCTGCCAGAGGGCCCTGTTAGAATCAAGCCATGCCACTCCTCAAAACACTCCCAATAGCTCCCATCTCACTCAAAGTAAAAGCTGAGGTCCCCCCAAGGCCTGCAACTGCCGCCGCTCCTTCTCTGAATACTATCCTCTTGGCTCACCCCACTCAAGACCCATTGGCCTCCAGATCCTGGAACAAGGCAGACACACTCCCACCTCAGGGCCTTTGCACTTGCCATAGCCCAAATACCTTCATGGATTGCTCTTGCCCTTTATTTTGGCCTTTAGCGAAAAGTCTTCCCTGTCCACTCTATCTGAAATTTCACACACACGCACCTAAATCTAGCATTTTATATTCTCCTTCCCGGCTTCATTTTTTCCCAAAGCATGTATTACTATCTAACAGCATATTTTACTTCTTTATCTTGGTTATCTTTTGGCTGTTTCCCTCTTCCAGAGGGTGGGGACTTTTGTGTGTTTTGCTCATTGCTGTGTTCCTGGTGTCTAGAACAGTTTCGAACACATAATAGTTGCCCATGGATTACGTTAAATGAATGAAGGAATCTCGGACTTTCATCTGGGATCAATTTCTTTTTGCCTGAAATATATCCCATAAGGCAGAGGTTCTCAACCTAAGCTGTATGTTTGAATCACCTGGGGAACTTTTAAAAATCCTATGCCCAGGTCACATCTCAGATCAATTGATTCAGAATATCTGGGGTGGGTCCAGGTATCAGGAGTTTTTAATTTTTAAGCTCTTTGGAGAGTGGAATGAGAAGCCAAGTTTGAGAACTGTTGTATTAGAAGTCCCTGTAGGGTGAGTCTTCTCGTGACAAACTTTCTTGGTTTTTGTTTGAAAAATCTTTATTTAGACCTCACTCTTGAGAGACGTTTTTGCTGGGTATAGAATTCTAGCTGGCATTTCTGCACCTTAAAGACAGCATTCCATTGTCTTCTGGCTTCCATTGTTGCTGTTAAAACATCTTCACCAGTCAATCTAACTGCTGTTCTTTCTTTAAATAGCTTTATTGAGAAATAATTTATATACTATAAGATCCACCCATTTAAAGTGTACAGTTTAATAGTTTTTAGTACAGAGTTATGCAACTATCACCATGATCTAATTTTAGAACATTTTTAAAAAATATTTATTTTTATTTATTTGGCTGCGTCGAGTCTTAGTTGCGGCATGCGGGATCTTTGTTGCAGCATGCAGGATCTTTCGTTGCGGTGCGCGGGCTCTTTGTTGCGGCACATGGGCTCTCTAGTTGTGGCATGCAGGCTTAGTAGTTTCGGCACACGGGCTCTCTAGTTGTGGCGCACGGGCTCTAGAGCGTGTGGGCTTAGTTGCCCTGCGGCATGTGGGATCTTAATTCCCCGAACAGGGGTTGAACCCACTTCCCCTGCATTGGAAAGCAGATTCTTAACCACGGGACCACCAGGGAAGTCCCTAATTTTAGAACATTTTTACCACCCCCCAAAGAAACCCTGTACCCATAGCAGACACTATCTCCTACTCTCTAACCCCCTCTGCACTAGTCTACTTTTGGTCTGTACAGATTTTCCTATTCTGGACACTTTATATAAATTTAGTCTTACAATATGTGGTTCTTTGTGATTTCTTCCATTTAGTATAATGTTTTTGAGGTTCATCCCTGTTGTACTGTTGTTCTCTTGAAAGTAATCTCTCTGGTTTTTTTCCCTCTGACTGCTTTTAAGATTTTTTTGTCTTTTCACATTTTCACTATGATGTGTCTGTGTGTAAAAATTTATGGAGTCTCTTGCCTCTGTGATTAATGTCAGCTTTCTATCTCACTAGTTCCCTCTTTAGCCACATCTAATCTGTGGTTTAACCCATCTGTTGAATTTTTTATTTTGGTTATTGCATTTTTCATTTTAGAAGTTCTTTTAGGTTTTCAAATCCACTTTGTTACTTGATGTAGTTTCCTATACTTTGGCCATAGTTTCAAACTTGTTATATATCTATTTAAGCAAAATAAACGTTTCCGTTTTATAATGTCTATCTGATAGTATTGCTGTCTGAACTCTGAGTGTCTGTTTCTGCTGGTTTTCACTCCTATTGCCTTGTTTTCTTTTTCTGAGCCTGCCGTTTTATAATGGTCACGTTCACCTGAGCCCTGAATTCACCAGCACAAATTTGTACTGGAGGCAGATACGTTCTTTCAGTGTTCTGGTCTTAGCCTTCGTCCTTCAAGGACAGAGCTGGCATTCACTTTGGACATTTTTCATCCCAGTGGGTAGACTCTGTAGTCATTCAAACCTGGGTTCAGTCCCATAGTTACACTATCTGTGTGGCCCTGGACAAAAGATTTCCCCTCTCTGGGCCTCAGTTTCTTCTCTGTACAATGGTGATCATCATTGTCCCTCCCTCATAGGGCTGTTTTTAGGATCTGTATCAGTTATTGGTTATTGATACATAGCAAATTACTCCAAAACTTAGCATCTTAAAACAATAATAAACATGCAGCTCTCACAAGGGTTTCTATGGGTTAGGAATTCAGGAACAGTTTCTTAGGTAGTTTTTTTTGGTTTTTTTTTGTTTTTTTTGGCGGTACGTGGGCCTCTCACTGTTGTGGCCTCTGCCGTTGCGGAGCACAGGCTCCGGACGCGCAGGCTCAGCGGCCATGGCTCATGGGCCCAGCCACTCCGGGGCACGTGGGATCTTCCTGGACCGGGGCACGAACCCGTGTCCCCTGCATCGGGCAGGCGGACTCTCATCCACTGCACCACCAGGGAATCCCTCTAAGGTAGTTTTTGGCTCAAGGTCTCTCAGAGGTTGTAGTTAAGATGTTGGCTGGGGCTTCAGTTATCTGAAGGCCTGACTGAAGCTGGAGGATTGACGTTCAAGAAAGCCCACTCATAGGCCTGGTTGGTGCTGGTTATTTGCAGGATGTGTAAGTTCCTTACAACATGTATGTCTCCATAGGGTACTTGAGTGTCCTAGCAACATGGCAGCTGGCTTTTCCCAGAACAGGTGATCCAGAAGAACAAGGCAGAAGCCATAATATATTTTATGGCCTGTACTTAAAGTCATACTCATTTATTTTCAGTTTCCTATTAGTTACACTGTCAGCCCAGCTCAGGGTAGGAGGGAACTATACAAGGGCATGGATACCAGGTGTTGCAGATCATCGAGGGCCATCTGGCTATCACGTATCAAATGGGGTAGTGCATATAAAGCACTTAGAGCCATGCCTGGCATGTAGTATGTGCCCGTAAACATTAACCATCCCTAATAAGTGTCCTGGCTCTGCTCTAGGCATGTAGGATCTACACAGCAACCACTTTCATTTACAAACATTTATTGAGCAGCTCTGTGTGCCAGGCACTGTTCTTGGAGCCAGGGAGACAGTTGTAAACAAAGCATATCCTTGGACTTATGAAACGCACGCAACAAATGATAGAGAATGTCCTGCCAGGTGGTGCTAAGTGCTGTGCAGAGCCACAAAGCCAGGTGAGGGGAGAGAGAACAAGGAGGGAAAGAGGGCTACATGTCTCTCCCCAGGATGCTGGTACAACTTAGGTGGTGGCTGAGATTTTGACCTGATAAAGCCCCCCACATCTGTGAGCTCATCCTAGCATCACAGGCAGGTAGAATTTATGCCCACTTTACACCCATTTGCAAACAAACCAGAGAGGCACTAACATGAGCTCTCTGAGTCCCCAAGGAGGCAGGATTTCTCCAAACACAGAGGTTCTCCACCTCGGATGCTCAGCAGCATCACCCAGGGTGATTGTTAAGATGCAGAACCCCAAGTGTTCTAACTCACTAGGGCTGGGCAGTGTCCAGGGATCTGCATTTTAAACAAGCACCCTAGGGGACTGACTGACCACCTCTGAGAACCCTGTTCTTCGGGCTTCAGCATGTAGGGGAGGGCATGCCCGCTCTGAAGAGTCTCCAGGTCCAGCCTCAAGGGAAGGGCAGGCCTTAACCACACAAAAGGAGGGGAACAGTCTGAGGCCCAGAGACACCAAGCAATTGGCCCAGGGATCAGTTTTAGGTACACCGTAGTCAACTTACTTGATCAAGTATACCTCATGTAGTATATTGAAGAAAAAAAAAAAGGCCACATATTATATTCAGGTCCTCCCACTGAGAGGAAGAATTAATTTCCCCACCTCCTGGATCTGTCTGTGGGACATGCCGATGTGACAGAAGCACAGCTTGGGCACTGGGATTTGTTCTTGTTGCTTTTTGAAACCCCAAGACCACCACAGGAAGGAGCCAGCGCTGAGTCTGTTGGAGGCTGAGACCACATTGAGCCGCGATGAGCCATCCTAGCCAAGGCTCCCTGGAGCCTGCCAATCGGCAGACAAGTGAGTGAAGCTGAGCTGTCCTGGTGAGCCGCCCTTTGCCTGCAGCCGCATGAGTGACCAGCTGAGCCCAGCCCAAACTGCTGACACAGACAATCACAAACCACTATGTTTGGGGGTTTGTAATGCAGCAAAGACTGATACAGCCTAGTTACTGGGGAAGAGAATTTTCCTTCCTTCTCTTGTGGCAAGTTTTTCTTAGTCATGGTAATTAACACTAACTGCCCAACAGACAAACTCCAAATTGCAAAGACTTAACATAGGAAGCTTCATTTCGTGCTCAGTAAAATCCAGTGTGGATCTGGTGGTCCTCCTCTATCTTGTAGCTAAGGGAACGCATGGCCTCAAGTAGTTGTGGAAGGGAAAGACAGGGATTGAGGCCCATCAGCTTTCAATTGCTTTAGCCCAGAAGTGACCACCCGTATGTCACTTCTACACACACACCATTGGTCAGAGCTAGTCCTGTGACTGTAAGGGAGGCTAGGGCATGTAGGGGAGCATGGGACTTATTGGTGACGCTTGTCTTTGCCACAAAGAACATACCACAGGTATAATTAATTTCTTCATTTGTGTGGTTATCTGTTTAACATCTGTCTCCTCTGTTAGACTGAAGTCCATGAGGGCAGGGACCACGTTGCATCCGTCTTGCATGGGACCTGCTCTACCGTTGGTTGGCATTAGGAATAGTTGTTGAATTGCTAGGTGAATGAATAATTGGGCAGGCCACAGTGTGATATTTTGTGTTGAGCTCCCAATTGCATGTAAAATCCCCAATTAAATTTCTAACGGTCCCTCTCTCCCTGTAACATATAAAGTAATATATATGTATTACCTCTGATATTGTAAAACTCTTATACAGTGATCATTCAATGAATACAAATAGAACATGAAAGTCCCCACTAACTGCAGTCAGGGGTGTGGTTATGTGCATTGTATTGCTTGGTGAGAGTGGATGTGCATTTTTTTTTTTTTTTTGGATTTGCATTTTTATGTGACAGTTTTCTTGTGGCTGCCTCAGCGTGGCTTTGGCAAAAGTTCCTGCTTCAAGGCAAAACCAGGTGAGTTGTTCTCTCTGTTGTGTGGTTTTGGATGAATCTTTTGCTCTCTCTAAACCTCATTTTTCAGGAATTCAGTGGCTGTCCAGTGGTCAGGACTCCACGCTTTCACTGCCATGGGCCTGGGTTCAATCCCTGGTCGGGGAACGAAGACCCCACAAGCCACGAGGTGCGGCCTAAATAAATAAATAATAAACCTCACGTTTCTTATCTGTGAAATGACAAGAGCATCTGCCTCATAGAGTTGTCGTGAGGCGTAGATGAGTCTCTCCGTGTAATGTAGATAAAGACCTGCCACTTGGCAGCCCCTGTTTTATATAAGCTGTCCCCCCTTGCCCTTGTTCCACAGGCACCAGGGAGAACACAGCTTGTGAGGGAGCTGGGGCAGGATCTATGGGAGGGTTTGGGGGAAGGGTGAAAGTTGGGGACTGCTCCATGAGACCCTAGACAGAGCTAGGCCCTGTTCTGGGTGATGCTGGGTGCACAGAGAGGAGGCTGACTCGTCTTTGTCTATATTAGTTAGCATTTGCTGTGTAACAAAACACCCTAAAACTTCATGGCTTAAAACAATGATCATTTTATTTAGCCCATGATCCTGTGGGTCAGTTGGGGAATTCTTCTGGTCTGGGTCAGCCTGACTGAACTCTGCATTTGTAGTCAGCTGGGGGGTCAACTGGTGGCTGGAGGATCTAGGATAGCTTCCTTCACCTGTCTGCAGTTAGCAGGCTATTGGCCGAGCTACCGCAGCTCTCTTCCTCGTGCTTTCTCCCACTACCTCCTCCTTCTCAGAATTTGATTTTGTTCATTTATCACTACCCCACCGTCCCAACCCCCCACACGTAGCATGAGCCTCGGGGAGGCTGCTCCCACCTACTGCCGGAGAACTGGCATGATTAATTAACATAACTGCATTTCCCTTGCTGGTGATTGGCCAGGCGGTCACAGTGGCCCAGTTCTGGCCAAAACGTCTGTTAGGAGTGCTCCTGGGAAAGATTTCCCCATCCCATGGAAGAGCTAGAGAGAGAACAACTAACTCTGACTGAGGACTCGTTATGCCAGCCACTGTTTATTCGAAGTGCTTTAGCTAAAATAACCCATTTGATTCTCTTGAGTTAGGCATTATTATCCCTCATTTTACAGATTAAGAATCTGAGGTATAGAGTGATTCAGAAACTTGCCGAGGGTCAAACAGCTAGTGCGCGTTGGAGCCAGGATTTAATTCCAGGTAACCTGACTCCAGAGTACTGAGTTCTCAAGTACTACCATGCCACCCTCCTTCTTCCTCTGGTCATGGGTCTCGCTTATGTGACAGCTGGGACTGCTGTAGCCATTGTACCAGCAGTTACCTGGGACAACAGAGCAAAGAGACGGAATGAGCCTAGGGAGCCAGGTCCTTGCTAACAGCTCTGAGAGCCGAATCAACCAGCGTGAAGCCCGTTCCCCGCCTGTTGACCTCTTGCTTTGTGTGAAATACGTTTTCTTCTTTTGAAAGCCACTTTAACTCACGGTTTCAGTTACATGCAGCCAAAAAGTATCCTGAGACACCAAGACATCCAGGAGGAACAGAGGGAATGAGGGAAGACCTACTGGGTCTTCTGTTCTCATGAACCACTCAAGCTGAGACTGACACACAAGGCCTCTGGCCCTTCACCCTGGGGCTGGTTTGGAGGCAGGGGAAACTCATAAGAGATGGGGAGGAGATGGATGAAATAAGCAGGAGAAATGACACTGCTTCATAATTCCTTTATTAGGCACAAGATAAAAACATATACTCGTGGCATCCAAAACCCACAGTGTTGACATAGGGTCCTGGACCCCAAGTGTCCCCAGAACAGAGCTTGGGACTTTTCAGGAGGCCAGGGGAGAGAACCTGCCTGATCCCGGCCCCCAACTCTGGTGCTCAGGTCAGGGGCCACTGAGGTGGACAGGCCTGGCCCTTCACTCCAAACTACTCTTTGAGTTAGATGAAGACCAGCCTCACCATTTGCACTCTTGATCTTCCAGCCCAAATCCTTGGCTCAGGCCTGGATGGAGAAGCCCTTGACCAAGAGGACAGAGCCGCTGGGAGCACAATTCCCAGCACGGTCTGGGCTCTAGAGTCCTGAGTTACAGGGGAGGGGCCTGGAGCCTTTGGCGCAAGGATGCTTCCCTTTCTCTGAGAAGGTGCAAGATACAAAGGCAGCTGGGTTGTTTGTGAAAGGGACTGTCCCATGTCAGAGGTACCTGGGCATCAGCATGAGCGTATGCCGATACCTGCACTATGGGTGCTCAGTGTAGACACTGCCCAGTGGGCATGGAAAGTGTTGTCAACTCTGTGAGCAGGAGTTTTGTCTTTGTCGTTCACTGCTGTGTTCCCAGCACTGGGAGCGGGGCTTGGCACAGCAAGCTCTCGAGGACTCGGTGAGGCACGAGCTCACGTGCATAGGTGTGTGCATCCAGCACACTGCACACACACCTCCTCCTCTCTCCCTCCCAGAAGGCACTTAAGGTTCGGCTCAGTTCAAAGAGGCAGGAGAGAGCTTAGAGATACCCCAGCCTCAACTGGCAGTCTGGGGCTGAGAGCCCAGTAGGGTGGCGTTAGCCGTAGAGACACACATCTCTCTCTCCCTCCTCCTCCGTCTCCTCCAGGCCCAGCCCTTCTGGGACCACCTGGTCAGCCTCGCAGAGGCTGGATCGCGAGGCGGGTGTAGGCATCACATTCTCCCGCAGCCAAGGGTGCAGCAGGATGCCTGAGGCCGTGAGCCGCTCAGCTGGCTCCCTTCGGAGGAGGCAGCGGACCAGGCAGCGGGCCGGGGCCGAGAGGCCCTCGGGCAGGGTGAAGGCCCCACGGCGGATCTTGCCAAAGAGCAGAGCAGGCTCTGAGTCCTGGAAGGGGTAGTGGCCAGCCAGCATGGTGAAGAGTACCACGCCCAGGCTCCAGACGTCTGCCGCCTTGCCGGAGTAGGATGGCTGGGAACTGAGGATCTCGGGGCCCACATAGGCTGGGCACGCGTGCTTGTCCCACAAGGAGTCGTCAGGCCCCGTCAGCACACAGGCATCCTCCAGGTTCTCCAGCACCAGCTTTGTCCTGTGCAGGGGGAGAGACAGGGGCTCATATAGTGGGACCCCCACGCCACCACCCCACATTGTCACACTTAATGGCACCCATTTCCCAAGTGCCTGCTGGCATTTGCCAGACATGAGCCAGTCCTGTGAGGCTGGATGATTGATTAATCCTGTATTACAGATGAGGAAGTCTAGGCTCAGACAGATTAAGTCATGACTTAAGGTCACAGAGCAATTAAATTTGAACTAGGACTCTGAGAGGAACACATTTCCCAACTGTCTCTGGGGCGGGGCCCCGGTGTGCGGGGGTGCATACTCAGGTGGCTGAGGGCATTAAGCCTCTATTAAGCCAGATGCAAACTTAGGGTCTAGGCAGGTAAAAAAATTAGCAGTAGGAAGTGGGGACTGTGCCAACTATCTCAGCACAAGCCCTGCCTAAAAAGGGCACCACTAACAACATTCCAGTCAATATTTCGAGTGTCTACTGCGAACCTGACCCTGGGCTAAGCTTCTACCTGGTGTATGTCATTTCACCCTCATACAACCGATGAGGAAGATGCCATTTTGCAGCCACAGGGAGCAGGGCTGGGATTGAATCCTGGCTCTCTCCAGCCCAGAGCCAGCGCTATGAGCTGCTTATGTAGTTCCCAGGTGGCTCCATGGTCCCCTTTTCCACAAGAGAAGTCAGAGATCATATTTTAATGAAAAAAATCCCAGCTTTTAAAAAGTTAGCAACCAATTTTATTTATTTTTTTAATTAATTAATTAACTTTGGCTGCACTGGTCTTTATTGTGGTGCACGGGCTCTCTAGTTGTGGCGCAGGCTCAGTAGTTGTGGCACACAGGCTTAGTTGAGGTATGTGGGATCTTAGTTCCCTGACCAGGGATCGAACAGGGGCCCCCTGCATTGGGAGCGTGGATAACCACTGGACCACCAGGAAAGTCCTTTTCATTTTTTTGGCCGTGCCACGTGTCCTGTGGGATCCCAGTTCCCTGACCAGGGATCAAACTTGGGGCCCCCGCAGTGGAAGCCTAGAGTCCCAACCACTGGACCACCAGCGGATTCCCGCAACCAATTTTAATTAAAAACACAAACGAACAGGAATGTGGGGCAAAAAAAAAAAGTGTGTGTAGACCACCATTTGCAACCTCTGCTTTAAATAACTCCCACGGGGCTTCCCTGGTGGCACCGTGGTTAAGAATCCGCCTGCCACTGCAGGGGACAGGGGTTCGAGCCCTGGTCTGGGACGATCCCACATGCTGAAGAGCAACTAAGCCCGTGTGCCATAACTACTGAGCTTGCACTCTAGAGCCCGCGTGCCACAACTACTGAAGCCCACGTGCCTAGAGCCTGTGCTTGGCAACAAGAGAAGCCACCGCAATGAGGAGCCCACGCACCGCAACAAATAGTAGCCCCCGCTAGCCACAACTAGAGAAAGCCCGCGTGCCGCAACGAAGACCCAACGCAGCCAAAAATAAATAAATAAATAATAAATAAATAAATAAATAACTCCCACAGAGCACTCTAGACTACTTTAATAGGAAGCATACTATTACCACTGCTATTAATCTTGTTCCCATGGCACCACTTCCTGGGTGCCTGTCTGAAAATGCTGACTAGTCCTGTGAATCACTGCACAGGGGGTGGGCTGAGGTGTTAGCATTATTGGCCCATTTTTCAGATAAAGAAGTCAAGGTTTGGGGCTTCCCTGGTGGCGCAGTGGTTGAGAGTCCGCCTGCCGATGCAGGGGACACGGGTTCGTGCCCCGGTCCGGGAGGATCCCACATGCCGCGGAGCGGCTGGGCCCGTGAGCCATGGCCGCTGAGCCTGCGCGTCCGGAGCCTGTGCTCCGCAACGGGAGAGGCCACAACAGTGAGAGGCTGAGATTAGGTTGCCAACGCCTGTGCCTTCCATCTCTGGAGCTCTGGCCCTGGGGAGAGGATGTTGCCACGGTAAGGACTTCCCTATGGAGAGCTCCACATAGTAAGGAGCTGAGGCCTCCAGCCAACAGCCAGCGAAGACCTGAGGCTAACCAACAGCCACAGGAGCGAGCTCAGAAGGGGACCCTTCGGGTGCAGCCTCAGGAGAGACCCTCAGCTGGAGGACCCAGCTAAGCCAAACTAAGACGCCCCACAAACTAAGATAATGTTGGTTGTTTTAAGCCTCCGTGTTTGGGGGTAATTTGTTGTGCAGGAATTAATACCTGATACAGATTTTGGTACCTGGGAGATAAGTCAGAGGAAGACAAATACCATATGATCTCATTTATATATGGAATAAAAAAAAAAAAAAAAAAAAGTCAAGCTTCAGGCAGGTGAAGCCATTGCTCAAGGACAAATTGCAAGTTAAAAAGTAGAACTAGAATTTGAACCCAGGTTTGTCTGATTCCACCATCCCTCTTCTGATGGTGCTTCTCAAACTATTGCCTTGAAAAGGGAAGAAAGTACTTTTCTCACTTCTGGGTGGTCTGGGGGTGTTGTACTCACCCTAAGCTCAAAATCATTTGAAGCTGTGTATTAGCTTAAAAATCATTATAAAATTTACATTCTACTTCTTACTAAAAACATGTTCATTTTAGTATAGAATGTAAAAGGAATTAGAAAACCACCCTTAGGCAAACATCCTAGGAATAACTGCTACAGGCAGAATGGATGGTGGCTGAAATTAGTGGGTGAAAGTTTAAGGAGAATCAGGATATTTACATGCAGAGCCTGAAAGAACCTCAGAGTACTAATTAATTACAAGGTATTGCCCAAGGTATTTATTTATTTATTTTAATTTTTAAATTTTTTTCTTTTTTGTGGTATGCGGGCCTCTCACTGTTGCGGCCTCTCCCGTTGCGGAGCACAGGCTCCGGACGCGCAGGCTCAGCAGCCATGGCTCACAGGCCCAGCCACTCCGCGGCATGGGGGATCTTCCCGGACCAGGGCATGAACCCGTGTCCCCTGCAGCAGCAGGCGGACTCTCAACCACTGCGCCACCAGGGAAGCCCCCAAGGTATTTATTAATTATAAATGGTAAATTAGGAAACTTCCAGTGGAGAAACTTGGCAGAAGCCACCTTAACCAAAGATTGAGGTTAACATCACAGCAATCCGTATCAGCAGCCCGTATCTTCTGATAGGATGGGCTGAGAAGGCCCTATGGCTTCTGTGGTATTCGTGCCAAAAATGCATAACCTCAATCTAACTGTGACCAGAACATCAGTCAAGGCCTTATCCGTGGCCACGCTCACCCCTCCGGGTCAGTAAAGACGAAGCGCTGCAGCTTGAGGTCGCGCAGGACCAGCCCGTGCTGGTGGCAGTGCGCCAGGAAGGCGGCCATCCTGCGGAAAAGCCCTGG
>NW_006771517.1:2592066-2597951 GCF_000442215.2 Lipotes vexillifer | reverse complement strand
CCAGGCTGTGCATGTCCCCATGCGGCCGTGGGAAGAAGGCGTAGAGGTGCCGCGTGCCTGTCAGGACCTCCACCGGCCGGGCCACATGGCAGTGGTGGGGCAGCCGCAAGTAGGGCTCCAGCACCGCCAGGGCCTCACAGGCCGGGTACACCTGTGGGAGCATGGTGTGAACACGGGTGGGGACCCCGTGGGGCCCAGGTCAGCCTTGCAGCCAGTCACAGCCAACTACTGCGTGCTGGGCCTTGTGCCCCAGCGCTTCAGCAGCAGGTCACTCAATCCTGACCAAGCAGAGGGCCACACGGCGAGCAAGGGACAGAGCTGCAACTGAATCCCTGTTCTCTATCATCTGTGCTCTTAGCTGCGAGCTCATATGGCCTTAAACCTCAGATAATTAAAAACAACAGATAACCTGAACAAAAATAACCCCCCCAAACAGAGGGCGTCCAAAAGAGGAGATAATGCAGAAGTAACTCATCCTTCCCCTCATCATCAATATGGCTACCATTCTCTGGGATTCACTGCCCACCCACCCTTTCCTTTATTCCACAAGCAGGCATTGAATGCCTACCTGTACCAGCCACTGGGGCACTAACTTGACTGACAGCCATGGTCCCTGCCCTCCTGGTGCCCATAGTCCAATACATGAGACAGTAAAGAGGCCAAAAAAACTAAATACTTACAAATTCTGATAAGAATTGCAAAGGAATACTGGGATAAATAGTATTCTGGCAGGGGGCACCTATTTTAGAAAGTGTAGTCTGGAAGGGACTCTGAGGAAGTGACCTGAATGATTGAGGTGCCCAAGAGATAAGCTTTCTAGGTGGGAGGCACAGGAAGTGCAAAGGCCCTGAGGCAGGAAAGAACCTGAGCTGCTCTAGAAACCCAGCCAAAGATCCATATGGCTAGAATGGGGTGGGGGAGGAAGGTGGGGCCCGTGGTGAAAGTGGGGAGGTTGTGGGGAAAGACGCTAGGGGCTTTATGGACATTAGATGGAAACCTTGCCATATTCCTGAAAGGATGTTCAGAGGAAGGTGACTTGGAAGCCACACAGCTAATCAGTGGTAGAGCAGTCTACTCACTTTGGTTTATCTGCCTTTAAACCC
The DNA here is from genome assembly GCF_000442215.2 of Lipotes vexillifer. NCBI lineage: Eukaryota > Metazoa > Chordata > Mammalia > Artiodactyla > Lipotidae > Lipotes > Lipotes vexillifer. The sequence goes on along the minus strand of NW_006771517.1, from coordinate 2,596,848 downwards.
TTTGCTTGTTATTTTGTCTGTGACACACAGAAAATAAAAATAAATAAATAAAGCATATACATATTTAATCCATGAAAAAATTTAAGTAGATGTGTTAAAACAAAACAGTTGGGGTGGCTTGGAGGCAATAATCCAAAACCGGAGACTTTTTTAAAAGTCAGGGCAAGCGCATCCCTGCCTCTGAGCATTTGCACTTGCTTTTCCTGCCACCTGAATGTTCTCCTCTAGATACCACAGGGCTGGCTCCCCCAGTGCAAGTCACTGCTCAAAGTCACCTCCTCAAAGAGGTCTTTCTGGACTTCCCAGCTAAGATCACCTTCACCCCCTCCCCTCCCCACTCCCTTCTCTCCCAGCTCCTAGTTTTTCTCCATAGCAGTTAAGATCACCTGACGTATATTTTACTCATTCACCCCCAGCGCAAACTGTGGGGGCAGAGCTTGGTCTACTTTTGAGCCACACCATGGTACATGGTGCAGGGTGCACGGCACGTACAAGTGCTCACTGAGAGTCTGTTGAATTACTGAATAAGGCGATAATCTAGGAAGACAGGATGTAGATCTTTCTACACACCGACCAGAAAAGCCTAGGCAATGTGGAAACGGCAGGTCGGCCCCCACAGTTCACGCTGGACATAGGAACAGGCACATCCCAGCAGATTTCTTTAAATGTTCCTGAATATCTGGGGCCATGTGAAAGCATGGTGCTTCTGGCTCCAGCTTGCCGTGGTTGTTCCTCTTAGCATGGACCTCCCTCCCCAGGGGAACAGAAAAAAACCTGTGGTGCTGCAGGAAGGGGACCCAGAGTTCAGGGGTTCCTTAGAGCACCTTGGGTAGCCCTGGGGACCAGCATCAGGCAGCCCAGAGCCCAGTGTGATGTCCAGATCTGGCCCTGCCCACTGCACCCCCATCAACAGGAGCTGGAGCCACTGTTACTCCTCCTCCCAGTTGGATGGAGGCTTCAGTCCCTCTGCCTCTCTGTGCCTTCCCAAGGGGACCCAGCCCCCTTCTACCCCTCCCTGTGTACCTGGGTCTCCCTATCCTCCTTACCCCTGCCCACCAGAGCAAACCTGCCCTGCTTGTATCTGAACCACCTCTCCTAGCATGGGGCCCACGGCTCTGGGCTTAACCTGCTTGGGCCCAGTCTCAGCTCTGACACCTCTTGGCTTTGTGAGGTGGCAAGTAACCACAGCTTTCTGAACCTCAGAGCCTGTCCTCTATCTACAGAATGGGCCCAATAATAGTAACTACCTCATAGACTATGTGAGGATTAGAAGAGTGATGCAGACTAGACAATCAGTATAGTACCTGGTGCACAGTAAATACCTACGATTATGCTTTCTCATCTCTGTCCTTGTGAGCTGAGACCTGGCAGTGTCCTGTATGGGTCACTTGGCCCTGCCTGTTGCCTGAATTCTGCCAAGAACTCTGATTTCTGTCAGGAACCCTGGACTGTGCCCTAGGATCCAGGCTTGATGCCATGTGGCTTCATGCATGGCCCTTCTCCTCTTGACTTCAGTCTTTCCATCTGTAAAATGGCCACCGGTAGGCCCAATGACCTCCAGGTTCCCAGGAGTTCTGATGTCTACCATATCTCATCTTACCCTTGTGCAGATGCTTCAAATGGCTCCCCACAGCCTAGTGGGGGCTTCTTCCTAATGCTTTCACAACGAGTGGCTGCCAGCTCTCATCTGCTGGCCCTGTCTGCACCGCCTCTCCATTCCAGCCATAATGAAGTCCTTTTAATTCTCTGAAGTGCTATGCTCTCAATCCTGTAGGCCTCTGCATAGCTGTTTCCCCTGCCTGGAACTCCCTTCTCCCACTTTTCCCTGGCTGACTCCTACTCAGCCTTTTCTGACTCTGCCTTTGAATATACTAGAGGCTTCTCTGTGCTCTCAAGGCCCCTAAGCTCCACCCCAGCAACATTTATCATACTATGGGGCCTAAGCTGTGAATTCCCCCAGGGCTGGGACCATCTGGTTTACCTCTCGGTTTTAGCCCAGCCTGGAGCTTGACAGAGAGCTGAGGATTCACTGGTTGCTTCCCCAACAAAAACAGAACTAAATTAATATAAGGGTCCCTCAGCCTTGGCAATCCTTTCCCAGCCCCCTGTGATGCTTGGGGACAGTGGTCCCTGGAGCATGTACCTTGCAGATGTACTCCGTGCCTGTGGGGCAGTGCAGGGTGCGGTAGGTCCGGCTGCCCTCCTCAGGCTCCAGGAGAACATAGGGTCCAAGCCTGGAGGCAGTGGTCACAGCAGGGGTGTGAACTGGAGCAGGGGGTGGGCTCAGGGGCAGTTGGCAGGAGGGCAGCTTGGGCTGGGGCCCACATCGAGCATGTTTCTGGGTGGGACACTCAGTGTCTAGGTCATCATCCAACTCCAACCGCTTCTTCCTGGAGGGGGCACCCTCAGGAACAGCCAGAGAGGTGGCTTGCATCTAGAAAGAAGGGGAGAAAAGCACTAAAGTAAGGCTGCTTGGTGTCCCCTCTTTTCGTCTGCTGGTGGGAGGATATACTGGCACAGCCTTTATGAAGGGTGACTTGGCGGTATGCATTAAATGGACAAATGCGTATACCCTTGACTGGGTGTCCCACTTCTGGGAATTTATCCTCCAGTTTAAATGCCTACCAAAAAATTAAATATGTGAAAGGCTGCTAATCAGAGCCTTGTGTCTAACAGCAAAAAGCAGGAAATTCCCCCAGATGTCCAGCAGTAGAAGACTGGTTAAAACATCACAGTACAGCCACACAGTGGAATACTATACAGCTCTGAAAAAGACCAGGAACTCTCTACATGCTGATGCAAGTACAAGGTTATCCCTACAGCCCATACGATAGAAACAATTAAATGCCCATCATTAGGAGACTGGTTAAATACATTATATTTCTCTATATGTGGAACAGTTGTAGCCATATTAAAGACTGAGGAAATTCTTTATGTGCTAATTGGAAAGATCTCCAGAGTGAACCGTTAAGTGAAAAAAATGTACAGTGGAGAGGTGGACTTGATGGTTGGTGAGAGGGAGGAAGAGAGACTTTGCACTGTATCTGTTGAGTGCTGTAGTATAGGCAGCTATTACCTCTGAAAGGTAGGGAGGGATGCAAGGAGGGGGAGGGGGAGTAGGGATGATGAAGGATTATGAATCAATGAAGTGTATACTGAATTTACATATGAATGGATGTTCTGGAATGAATATACTTATTGTCAAGTGAACAAAGCTAGCTGCTGAACAATGTACCCAAGATGATCTCATTTATGTAAAAAACCCCACCAGCATGTAACATGATGTATCTGCATATTTGTATATATAGGTGTGTAAATGCACAGGAAAAGGTCTGGAAGGACCCAGACTAAATTGGCCACAGTAGCTTCTGGCCTCCTGGGAGACTCCAGGAGAGGAAGAGATTTGGTAGGGAGGCAAGGGAATTTTCAATTTCAATAACTTAAAATAAAGATTCCACATTCATTTAGTGCTTGAGTATTTCAAAACAGATGGAGTGTATTTCTTTCTTAAAATGTGAACTTTGTCTACATGCAGAGTTAGTCCACCAGCCAGCTCAGTTTCACCATCAGGTGAGAATGAGGCAGGGAGGGGAGGTCTCTCAAAGCCCCAAGATTCACTCATTCAACTTCAGAGGAAGCACCCCGCACCCCCACCCCGGGTACAGCTTTGTCACTGTGTGTGTGGTGGGTGGAGGAGAGGGCAAAGGCCTGTCAGGGAGGAAAGGTTCCCTCCAGCACCCATCTGCCCACCCATCCAGGCTCCAGATGAGGAACAAGGAGGCCCAGCTATGAGGTGTGAGAGGGAGACCCCCATCTCGAATGAAAGACCATAATCCCATCTTGGTAAGAATGCATTAGGGGGTGACTGTAATCAGATATTCCCTGGATGTCATCCTGGCTCAGACCCTTCCTGGCTGGAGAGCCCTAGGCAAGTTCTTCAAAATTCCTGAGCCTCCATTCCCTCATCTGTAAAGTGGATGCAAACCTCATAAGATTTTTGTAATGATGAAATGAAAATACAAATAAATTAACATGGCCCTGTTGCAGGGTAGGTGTCAGGAAATGGTCACTACTGTTGGTTTGTTATTATTATTATCATCATTACTCACAGCTGAAGATGCTGAAGTGCTACCCTTGGGAGTCTCAGAAACTTCTGCAGGGATGAGGTTAGGATGACACTCCTTACTGTACTGGCTATTCAGAGAGTAAAGCAAGATGATCCCTGTCTGTGTAGATGCTTTGTACCCTGCAAAGCCTGAGACTCCCTGGAGTGGCTCTCCCATGGCCACATCGGCACCCCAGGCTGCTTTTGCCCTATCCAGGGCTCAGAGCCTGGTAGGGCCTAGGATGAGCTCCATTGGACAGATGGGGTAGCCGAGTCTATAGATGAACAAGGGAATTTGCATGCCACAGGGCAAGATTAGAATCTCTGCCGTAGGATGGAGGCAGCCCCTAATTTCTACCTCTTGCTGTTCCCTGACACTCCCAGGGGAATAAGGGCGGGTCATACCAAACACACATACTCACACAACCCAGGGCAGACGGGTGTACACACGTCCCCCCAAAACACACTCTGTCCAAGCCAGCCAGCCAAGGCACACATACACGGTAGAGAGGGGCACCCACATCATTAAGAGACACACACCTCGCCCTCCACGCACACGCACACAGAGCTCTCCCAACTATCATACTCACGACTGCAGGACGGATACCAACAAGGCCACACGCTCAGTCTGACCCCCCCGCCCACCCCGCCCCCACGCCCCCACGCCCCCCCCCCCC
>NW_006771517.1:2570482-2592027 GCF_000442215.2 Lipotes vexillifer | reverse complement strand
GAGCAGAAGGTTCAGCGGAAACCGAGGGCCGGCGAGGGGCCTGGGAGGGGCGGGCAAAGGCAAGGAGGCTGGGCCCCTGGGCTGAAATAAGAGGCCTCGCCCCCACACCCCAGAATCAACAGGTACAACACACACAGTCAGCAACAACAGAATACGCGCGCATCCTACAGCTCGCAAACCGGTACCCTTCAGGCCCGTCACACCCGTGGCCCATGCCCTCGCGCCGCGTCCTGGCTGCCCTTGACCCTGCGCCGCCCCCCCCCCCCCGCCCACAGGCACCACCGTCCCCGCACGGCCCGCACCTGCCGCCCGGTGCTCAGCCCTCCGCATAGCTCGCAAGGTCCCGGAGACACAGCCCCACCCGGACCCCAGCAGATCAGCACGGACACAATCCACAGGTAGACAGGCTCCCCCTGGCCCCCAGTGACCCCCACAGACCTCCCCGCACCCAGCCACACAACTCCCCTGCCCGCCCCACACTCACACAAATGCGGACACTACACACCCTCCGCCCCCGGGACACGCTGCCACGCCCCGTGGGTACGCATCCTCCCGCCAGCCTGATCGGCCACGCTCGGCGACCCCACGCCCTGTGGGGCCGCGTCACCTGGGCCCGGCGGGAACACTCAGCCCAGGTCGCTCCCCGGACCGTGGGTTTCCTTAAAAGTTGTGTGTGTGTGTGTGTGTGTGTGTGTGTGTGTGTATACGTGTGACACGCGACAACCCCAGCCGCCCCGAGGCTCCCGGCCGCCCCTCAGCCCCTCCGGCCGCAGCCTTCCGCCCCCGCCGGGTACCCTGCCCTCGCGCGCGACGGAGTCCCGGTGCCGGCCAAGCTCAGAGTCCCCAGGCACCCCCGGGTGGCCCGCGCTGCTCCGTCGTGGCTGAGCTCGGCTCCGGGTCGGGCTCTGGCTTCGGTCCCCAGCAGCCGGACGCGTGCGAGGCCGCCGCCGCTTCCGCTGCGAATGTCTCGGGGGCGCCGAGCGCCGGGATACAGCTCCGTCCCGGGTGATGTAAACCTGAGCTAATCAGCCGCTGCCTGATGCCCTCAGGCCCGGGATTGCACCATCCCCTGAGCCCCGCCCCCCGGGGTCACCTCCGAGGGCGCCCCGCCCCATCCCTTCCGTGCGGTCCGCTTGCGGTCCCGGAACCCCTCCCGGCCCTCTAGGGGTGTCTTGTTTCCACCCCCGCCCCCTGCTACCCCTCCCGCCCCGTACTCGAAGATTTAAAGCGATGCCGGTGGCTAGCTCTCCCTATCACCTAGGAAAAAGCATTTTGCTTTTCTGAGTCTCAGTTTTCCCATCTGTGAAATAGAACATCCTTCTTTCTCAGGATGGGGCGGAGGAGAAAAAGAGCAAACCGTGACAGTTTTCTGGGTGCCCCCCGCCGCGGTAATAAAGCACTTGCCCACCATTGCTTTATTAAACGTTTAGGAGAACCCTGGGTAGGCAGGAAGCTCCATTCTCTCCCATTCTACTAAGGGGCAGCTTGAGGCCCAGCTATGGGAAAGCAACCCAGGAGCTTTGCAAAGACCACAGACTTAGGAGCTGACTCTGGGCTCAACAGAACCATTGTGGTGCCCTGGCGAGGCCTGGGTTCTGGTGGGCTTCACAGCACTCATTTAATAGAGGCAGTGCAGCCTGGTAGTTAAGAGCAAGTCCCCTGGGACCGGCCTGCCTAAGTGTGCCCAGACCCTAACTCTGCCCAGACCCACTGTGCCCAGACCCACTGTGCTACCTCAGGAAATGGGTTAAATAAGTTAACAAATGTTAAATGCTTAGAATGCGTGGCACATGGTAGGTGCTCAGTAAACAGAGTGGAGACAGTGGAGGCTCATAGAGGGACGGCACCCGTAACAGGACTTGCACCCCAGGTGTGGGAAGCCCAGGTGCCACTCACTGTTTGGTGAAGCATCCCTGTGCAGCCCCGGGGGTCCAATCCCTTTAAGGCCTTGATGTGGGAATTCACCAGTGTCAAAAAATAACTCCTCCAGGCAGAGGTTGATGGGAGGCAGGTGGAGTCACCTTTGTTTCCTTGGTTGCAGAACTCCAGGGACCAGCTCACCTGTGTCTCAGAGCCTTCAGGGCACACCAGGGAGTTCTGGGAGACTCCCATGCCTGGGAGGGATGAATGAACTCATTTTCTACACCAGGACCTAGACTCAGCTGGACACTCCCACAGCTGTAGGGGGCAAGGAAAGGCTGGGATGTTGTTTTCCCAGCACCTCTCTGAAGCCAGACTGTGGCTGCGTTTGCTTATACATTCCTAACTTTGTTTCATGCTGTGTCAGACCCTGTTCTAAGTGCTGGGAACTCAGCAGTAACAAGACTGACTCATCCCTGCCCTCACGGATCTTATAAATCAGTGGGGAGACAGACCATTCTCAGGAAAATAAAATCAATAAACCAAGATCATTTAAAATAGGTCATGTGTCATGTATTTTCTTGAATAGCATAAATTTATTCTCTATCAGATATGACTGAGGGCTGGCTATTTTCAGTAGGGCTTATCAGGAAGGTGATGTTTAAACTAAGATCTTAAGGAAGAGAAGGGGTGAGGAGTGCAAAGATGTGAGAGGAGACAGAGGAAAGAGTAAGTGCAAAGGCCCTGGGGCACTTAAGGAACTGTGAAAAGGACAATGTCACTTCTATTCTGTAGATGAGACAAAGTGAGGGGCTTACCCACAACCACCCAGCTTAGTATATGAAGCAGATTTGAGATTTGAAACTGGGGCAGCTGACTCCAGTGCCCACAATGTCCAGGGACATTTCACAATCTTTGCAACCCAGAAGCCTCCTCCAAGACTTGTGGGTATGGTCACTGGAACTGTACCTTGGGCACGGACCCCAGGTTTGGGGACCTTATCACTGTTAGGGGTATCAAATCCCAATTCTCTAGACCAGCACTTTTCAATAGAACATAACAAAACCCAATATGTAGTTTCAGATTTTCTAGTTATGCATTAAAGAAGCATAAAAAGGGCTTCACTGGTGGCGCAATGGTTGAGAGTCCGCCTGCCGATGCAGGTGACGCAGGTTCGTGCCCCGGTCCGGGATCCCCCACATGCTGCGGAGCGGCTGGGCCCATGAGCCATGGCCGCTGAGCCTGTGCGTCCGGAGCCTGTGCTCCGCGGGGGGAGAGGCCACGACAGTGAGAGGCCCACGTACCGCAAAAAAAAAAAAAAAAAAAAAAAAGTATAAAAAGAAACACGTGAAATTAATTTTAATAATATAGTTTATTTAATCCAATATATATGTAGCATATTATAATTTCAACAGATAGTAAAAAATTGTTAATGAGATAACCTAAATTTTTTCATACTAATATCTTCAAAATCTGGCATATATTTTACAATTAGTTTGAACACAAATCAGCATGGAAGCTAAATTGTCAGTGGTTAAAGTAAAATTGTCAGTGGATAAAGAATGTTAAAGTATCAAAACAATTAAGGTTTGTTTAATGGAGAAAATGTTTTACCTGTTTTAAAATTAAAATTTAAAAAAATGAAAAATTCAGTTCCTCAGTCACCCTAGACACACTTTAAATGGTCAATAGCCACCTGCGGCAAATGGCTACCATACGGAGTAGCACCACCCTAGACCAAGAATCCCTGGCACAGGGTCCAGCAAGTACAGCAAAGAAGTGAAGAGCCTGTTGGGTCTACAACAGAGCTGCCAAATAGCCTTGAGCCTCAGCTTCTGCATGTATAAAATGGGATTAATTATACCTTCCTTGCATTGTAGTCTTCAGGATTAAATGATTAAATGTACTGAAACATCCTTATGTCATAGTCAAACCACATTTCCTGGGTTCAAATCTCACCACTGCCGAGTAGGGAGATTTGGGGTAATTTACTCAAGCTCTCTGTGCCTCAGTTTCCTCATCTGTAAAATGGAGATTTTAATAGTATCTACTTCATTGGTTTGTCATGAGGATTAAATGACAATGTTTGTGAAGTGCCTGGAATATAAATGCTATATAATGGGACTTCTGTGATGGTGCAGTGGTTAAGAATACGCCTGCCAATGCAGGGGACACAGGTTCAAGCCCTGGTCCAGGAAGATCCCACATGTCACAGAGCAGCTAAGTCCGTGCGCCACAACTACTGAACCTGTGCTCTAGAGCCCGCGAGCCAGAGCTACTGAAGCCCGCGCACCTAGAGCCCGTGCTCCGCAACAAGAGAAGCCACTGCAATGAGAAGCACATGCACTGCAACGAAGACCCAACGCAGCCAAAAATAAATACATTTATTCTTTAAAAAAAAACAAAATAAATGCTATATAAGCATTTGTTTAAAAGTGAGAAAATAAAAGGAGACCAACACTCCCCCCTCAAATTAAATGCAAAAATGTGCACTTCCCTGAAGAGAGAGTTCAGCTTTCAGGAATTTCCTTCTCTCGGGCTCAGAACATCCCTCTGCCCAGGTCCCTGAGCCAAGCAGGCTGCATTTCTATTTGCTGTAGTTCTGAGGACCCTCAGCAATGCCGGGAGGAACTCGGAGGGAGGGGAGGAGGTGGGGTCTGGGGACTGCTGTGCTTAACTTCCTCTGCGCCCAGGTGTTGCTGGTGCCTGCTGTGTGCCTGAAATTCCACCACTGGTGTCCTCAAAACTTCCGTCTTTAGGTTTTTCCCCACAAAAGTGAAACGATGGCTTAAAAACAGTTCTGGCTGCATTCCAGATCTGGCTGAAGCCACTCACCCTGTGAGATTGTGGGCAAGTCTTCTCTTTGGGAGCCTTAATTTTCTTATGTGTAAACTAGCAAGAGAGTTGGATTAGGTCAGGGTTTTCCCAGATACGTTGCATACAGCAGTAGTAGGATGCCAGATGGTTTTAGGGTCTCAAGACTATTAAATAACATTGAATCATATTGTGATACACGTATTTCCTTTTGATTTTCTTCCAGTTCCTGCAATTACTGGGGGAGAAAGTCTCATTTAACAGTGTCTGTGTTCTTAACACCTCAGTGTTAAGGAAGGGAGAGCAGAGCTCAGCTAGAAACAGGATTTAAGAATTTTGTTTTAAGTGAGAGAGTGGCACGGACATATATATATACTACCAAATGTAAAATAGATAGCTAGTGGGAAGCACCCGCCGCATAGCACAGGGAGATCAGCTCTGTGGTTTGTGACCACCTAGAGGGGTGGGATAGGGAGGGTGGGAGGGAGGGAGACGCAAGAGGGAAGAGATATGGGAACATATGTATATGTATAACTGATTCACTTTGTTATAAAGCAGAAACTAACACATCAGTGTAAAGCAATTATACTCCAATAAAGATGTAAAAAAAAAAGAATTTTGTTTTGTTTTCCTCGTATTTAATTTTACAGTTACCTCCTCTTTATGACAAATGATAGTGGCTTTCCACTGGAGGTCAGTGATTTAAATTTTTTTCCCTTTTAGATGAATTTACCTAAGTTTGAAAAAATGAGCTGATTGAAAGAAAAACATGACGGAAATAATAATACAGGTGGGTAAATGGATTTGGGCCAATCAATTTGGGAAAAACGGTGGGTGATTCAAGAGTTGCAGCTCTGGACCTGTACTCCTCTTGGGGAGCATTTATTAGGAGACCGGGCACCTCCCCTGTCTCTGGGGTTTTCCAGGGGCTTGGCAGAAATCCCTCAGCATCCAAATCTGGTTCAGGCTGGGCCGCAGAAAAGGCAGGGAGGCCAGTGTTTGGGCACAGCACCAGCCCGGGTGGTGGTCCCGTTGCAGGCACGGCTGTGTCGGGTGATCCAGCTCTGGCCCGTGGGCCTGGGTTTTCTTCATGAAGCATGTGATTCTTGCGCCCATGGATCCAGCATGGCCCTGTGTGGGTGCCTCCCTTACATCATCTGATGCCTCCACAAACTTCCCCACCAAGTTGCTGTTTTCATCCCTGGAGGCAGATGAGGAAACTGGGGCTCAGAGAGGTGAAATCACTGCCTAAGGAGGTGGGCTTTGGAGCCAGGTCTGGCTGAAACCCTGGGTGGTCTTTGGGTACACCGCCTCCTTGGCCTGTCCTAGCTGGATGACACTGAGCAAGTCACTTAGCTACTCTGAGACCCAGAGCCCTCATCTGCCAATGGAATTGAGGATAGATTCCTCCTGATAGGGTTACTGAACTGCTTACTGTTATGGGGAACTATTATTGGATTAAATGGAGAGTTATATGAGTTAATTACAAGTAAAGAGCTTAGAAGAGTTCCTGGCACACAGTAAGCACTCGATGATAAGTGATTAACATCATTTCCAGGGTGCCTGGGCTTCTACCTTGAGAGCTGAGCATCCCCGATGTGGCACGCCTAGGCTGTGCCCTCCATCTGCTTTCTCATGTAATCCTGGCCACAACCCTGTGAGCTAAGAGTGAATTTATGCCCATTTTACAAGTGAGGAAACCAGGTGTCAGAGAGAGGAAGTAACCTGCCCAGGATCACACAGTAAGGCAGGGGTGTTGAACCCAGGTCTGTCCGGCTCCAAAGCCCATGTTCGTCCACTAATTCAGGAGTCTCAACGAGAATGATTGAAAGTTCCTGGGGAAGTCCCATGCCCTCCTCAAGTGTGAGGGGTCCTAACCCCCAATTGTGGTGGGAGGAGCTGGAAACCCAGGACAAAAGCTGGGTTCTGGTTCTGACCTTGCCTCTGACAGTTGGGTGACCTTGGGCAGCCACCAGTTCTGCTCTGGGCTCAGCCACATAATTACTGTTTTGTGTGTGTTGGGGGTGGCACTCTCGGAACTTCCAGGGATCCTGACTCCCTCCTTTACCTTCCCGCTGCAGGGAGGAGGGAGCCCCAGATCCACCCCCTCCTGATACTGGAGTCCGGCTGAGTTGGGTTGCTGAATCATCTGATCCCTGCCCTACCTTCTTTTTGATCTGCCTCCTTCCTGTCCTGAGGCCACCGGGGCCAGGGAAGGAGAGGGATTATGTGTGTTCAATCCAGGCCACTGCCTGGCCCTTCCCTTTCTGCGAAAAGCTTGCAGGGTGCCGAGGTGTTCGGCCAGCAGCCAGCTGCATCAGAAAGCCTTGCGCAAGGCGCCCTCCTGGGTCAGGCAAAGAGCCCTGCCCCACAGCCCTACCCCCACCCCACCCCTAGCCCGGGGGGCGCCCCCGGGGTACCAGAGTGAGGATGGTTAGGCCTTGTTGGAGACACTGAGCCCGACTTGGCCCCTGGGGCCTGACCTAGCCAGGGCCTGAGGATGGAGGGGAGGGTTTGGGGCAGGTGCTACTCATCTCTCCGGGTGATGGAAATTAGGCTGGAAACTGCTCCTCAACCAGTCCAGGTCAACCCACCCGCTCAGCCCCTCCCTGGAGAAAGAGGAGATTAGGCCAGTGCCCTGGACACTGACTGAGCCCTGATCCTTACTGGTCACAGACTGAGCCCTATTCCCTGACTGCGGACTCTGACTAAACCCTGACCTGAACCTTCAGATGTAGCATGAGCCCTGATCACTGCCCACAGCCATGGCTAGATCCTGACCCTGGTCCCAGGCTGAGTGCTGACTTGGTCGCTGACGGGGTACCCACCTTCTCCCATCTTGACTCCTGACCTAAATTCCAAGGCCAGCTCCTGACTGAGGTATAGTCCTGCAGACAGACTCAGCTCTAATCCACTACCCTTGACCCCAGTCCCCAGATAAGCACAACTCTCACCTCAGGCTTGGTCAGAGATACTCTCCTGAGAATCAGGAGCTGCGCTCAAGCCCGGGCACCAAGAGCTCCGCACCTGCCGGCCTCCCTTGTGGGAATCTTACCCGCTCCGAGGATGAGGATGGCCAAGGGGCTGGGTTGAACTGAGGGCCCCATGGAGCTGTCCTCTGACTAGCCCAAGACTGTGACTCAGCAGGGTGGGGGCTGGATGTGGAGTCAGGCAGGGCCACTGGGGAGGGGCTGGGCAGGTGCTGAGTCAGTGCGGGGAGAGAGAGAACAGTGTCTCTGAGGTTAGAGATACAGGTGGGGTGTGGGGAGGCCCTGGGTCTGGAAACAGATGGTGTGCGTGGAAGGCTGGGACCATTAATATAAAGCAACTCAGCCCAAGTCCTATCTACCTCCATCTTCCCATTTATTGACCATTTTTCCATCGCTCATCCATATTTTTCTTTCTCAGAGTATCCTGTTCTTTCCCTTCAGAGCACATATTAGAATTTGGAATTATACATAATTATTATATATTGATTATATGTATATCTGTCTCCCCCACTCAGCTGTAAGCCCCCTTAGGGTAGGCACCTGCTGGTTTGGCTCACCAGCATATCTCCAGTACTTGGTATAGTGCCTGACACATGGTAACTACTCAGTAAATAGTAGCTGAATGAATTAAATCCCTCCACCTATTTATTCATCCCTCACCCATCCATTTACCATTTACGTGTAACCCACTCCCCACTGTTTATCCATTCAACTTTCTCCTACCATCTCTCTATTCTTCCATCTACGCTCCATTCAACCATCACCCATCCAAACTCCCACCACCTATATATCTCTCCAGCATCAATCAAACCATTTATATATTCATTCAACAAATATTTATTGAGTACCTACTACCTGTCAAACACTGTTCTAGAGGCTAGAAATACTGCAGAGAAAATAACATGTATATATCTGATGTAACAGATGATGTAATAAAAAAAGTGCTTACATCCCAGTAGATAGAAAATATGCAAGAAATAATTAACATAAGAAATACTTAAAGTATTAGGGTATGTTAGAGGGTGATAGGTGCTAGAGGGAAAAAGTAAAAAAAAAAAAAAAAAAAGGAAAAGAGTGGGGAGAGAATCAAGAGGGTGGGTGGAGGTAGGTAGTAGGTAGGGCAGTCCAGTGGATGCCATGAGACTGTCTGGAGGACACATTGTTCAGGCAGGGGGAGTGGCTTATGCAAAGTCTCCAAGGGGAAGCCTGTTTGGTATGGCTGGAGTGGAGCAAGTGAAGGGAGGTGGTGGTAGATGAGGTCAGAGAGGTAAATGGGGGTTCAGACCATCTGGGGCTTTGGAGGCCTTTGAAAAGACTCTGGAGAGAGAGGGTCAGTGTTGCAATAAATCAGCTGAAGAACTCTGGTGGCTCAAAGCAAAGCAGTAGCTATGCAGGTGGTGAGATGTGATTTGATTCTGGGTATATTTTAAAGCAACAGGCTTGCTGATGTTTCAGATGTGGAATGTGAGGGGAAATGGTTTGTCAAGGACGCCCCCAAGCTTCGTTGGCCTCATACCAACTGCAGGTATGGAGCTGCCATCAGGTGAGATGAGCAAGGTGTTTGGGGGAAAACCAGAGATTCAGCTTTGGTTGTGCTGAGTTTGAGATGTCTTAGACATTGTACAGGAGCCGTCGGATAGGCAGTTGGATGTATGCACTGGAGTTCAGCGGAGAGATATGAGCTGAAGATATAGGTCTGGAGTCATGGACATGAGCCTGGATGAGAGCAGCAGCGACTGAGTGCTGGACCACTCCAGCAGGCAGGGTTGGGGAGAAGCCAAGGACTGACCCGTGAGGAGTGTCCTTCTGCCAGCCAGGAGAGTGTAGAGGCCTGGATGCTAAGTGAAGAGAGAAGGTATATCAAGGAGCAGGGAGTGTTCAACTGTGTCAGAAGCTATTGATCAGTCAAGAAGATGAAGGTTGAGAATTGAGCATTGAATTTGGCAACGAGGTGACCTTGACAAGAGCAGTTTCAATGGGGATGGGGTGGGCAGGTATGATCCAAATAGATTTAAGAGAGAAGAGGAATCAGAGACAGTGAGTACAGACAATTTTTCCAAAAAGACCTTTGCTACAAAGTAGAGTAAAAAATGAACAGTAGCTGTGGGGAAGACTGAAGGATCAAGGGAAGGCTGTTGTCTTAAAGATCCATCCATCTACCATTTATTCATAAATCCATTCAACCACCATCTACCATCTACTTGTCCATCCACCATTCACCATGCATCTGCCCAAACATCCATTCCTTATTCATAAGCTAAGAAGTTTGTCCTGAACCCCTACAGGATACCAACTCCCATGCCAGACACTGGAATGTGGGGTGGAGGGAAAGAAACGGAGAACCCAGAATCTGGCGATGGTAGCTACTCAGTTTAAGTTAATTGAATGGGTTAAAGAGCAAGAAGACAGGGTGCCTGCCCTCCAGGTGCTTGGTCTAGCAGGAGGACAACAGAATGCCAGAGCTGGGGCAATATCTGGGTATCATCTATTATAAACCAGAGAGAGGAGGTGTCTTGCCTGAGGTCACCCGATGGGCCAGCAAGGGAACCAGGATTCACATCTGGGCTTCCTGTCTTGGCAGAGAGGTTGAGACAGGTTTTTTTCTCTTCCAGGATCTGTCTGGGGGATGGAATTTAACTGGGAGAAGGAAATGTGTGAGAACATGGCATTTTCAAGAGGACGGATTTGAAAATATTTTTATTTATTTACATTTTGGTTCAAAATTCAAAAGGTACAAGGTGTTGTACTTGAAAAGTCTCCCTCCCATTCCTGTCTCCTCTTTTTGGAGGCAACCAATTATCTTGTTTCCTTTAAGACATAAGTTATGACTATTTTCCCCTTTTTACACAGATGGGGGCATACATTCAGTCCTTCAGATTACTTTTTTTCTTCCTATTTAACAATTTGTCTTGGGGATTATTCCTCATCAGTTCAGAGAGTCGTTCTTGTTTTTGTTTTTTTTTTTTTCAGCTTTGTAATATTCTGTTGTGGGGATGCACTAGTTTACTGCAACCGTCCCTTGTGAATGAACATGTCATTATTTCCAGTCTTTTGCTGTAGCAAAAAATGCTGTGATGTTCATACACGGGGGAGTAGCGAGAAACTCTGAGCTAATTTCTTAGAAGCGGAATGGCTAAATCAAATGTGTGTGCATTTGCACTTTTGATGGAAATTTCTGGATGATCCTCCATCAAGATTGTGCCAATCTACCTCCTGCTGCAGAGCTTGTGAGGGCTGTTTCCCCACGAGTTCGACAGCACAGTTTTGTTCTTTACTGATCTGATGGCGGTGTGGGGTGGACACTGGAAGTGTCTTCAGGCAGCTTTTGTATGTTTCTCTTGGGCTGAGGGATGAATCTTTTCCCATTTTACAGCCACCTAGGCAGCAGATGTGGAAGAGGCACTTCACAGGGTTGGCACCACCCAGGCTGTCTAGGTGGTGGGCAGTCAGTGCCCCATCTCTGGGGGAGGTGACCCAGGGGAGGTGCGAGGGGGCCAGGCCATCCGCCTGGCAGGGGCTGTGCTGCTGAAAACAGTTTCAGCTCCCTCTGCTTCTGGCTCCCCACCTCCTCCCAGGTGTGTGCTGTCTCCATCACTTCCCCCATCTCTACACCCCAACAGGCCACCCCAGAATCCCCGCCCCCTTCCTTAGGAAGCCCTATCCCTCTTCCTGCCATTTAGCCTTTCCTTGGCCTAGAGCTTCTGGAAGGCTGGGGGAAGGTGAAAAACAGCCCTCCTACCTGGTCCCTCAAGACACCAGGGAAAACAGAATCTCAGGCTATCTCCACTAGTCGGGCACTCAGTGATGGTCAAGCTCACACCCCTCATTGTGGGTCAGAGTGCAGCGTGTGTGCGGACGTGCATACATTGGTGTGAATCACCTGGATATGTCTCTGTGGCGGCGCAGACAGACCTGGGCTGTAATCCCTGCTCAGCCTCTAATCAGGCCCCTGTGAGCCCAGTTCTCAGGAGCAGACCCCCTGCCCGCCTTGCTGAGTCACCTCCTCCTCCCGCCTCACTCCTTCCCTCCAGCCACTTTCCTTTTATTCTAGTCCTTGAACAAACCAAATTTTTCCTGCCTTGGGGCCTTTGCCTTGCCTGCTCCATTTGCCTGGAACTTTCCCAGGCTCCTACTTCTGCTTCAGGTCTCAGGTCAAATGTCACCTCCTCCAGAGGCCCTCCCTGACCACTCACAAAGTATCGCGCCCCACCCCAGTCCCCACGGTCTGTCTCTAAGCCATAACTCTGTCTTATTTTATTCATAGCACTTGTCAAGTTTTGAAATGATCTTTGTGTATTAAATTGTCTGTCCCTCCTGCCCCCACCAGAAAGGAAGAACCCCGAGGGCAGGGATGCCGCACCCCTGTGTCTAGCACACAACCTGGCACCTACTAGGTGTTCAATTAATAACTATTGAATGCAAAGTGCTCAAGTACAATGCCTGACATAATAAAACTCAATATTGCTGGTTATTATCATTATATAAACGCTCGGGGCTAACATGATTATTTATGAGGAATAAACAACTTCATTCAGCAATCCTTACACTGACTATTTACTTGAGTCCCATGTGATGCTGCATCATGGGAGAAACAGGGACATAAGACCCAGTGGATGCTGTTGAGGAATAGACAATATAGCTGGGAAGACAAGGACCGAGGAAAACTAATCATCATGTACTGAGACAAGACTGGAAGTGGTTATTATCAACCCATTTTTTAGATTAGAAGCTGAGGATCACAGAGTCTGACACACCTAAGGTCACCCGGCTGGTCAGTGTATCTCCAAAGCACTTAGCACAGTGCCTGTGCCAAGAATGGGGGCTCAGTGGCCAAGGTGTCATTCACACACCTGTTTGGGCCTCCCTGGAGCATTTCCGGTGCTTGGGATGCGGGCCACACGCCTGGGCGCACCCCTTGCACATGGCACTAGGGAGGTGGCTTTGGGCTGCATGTGTTCCTCACAACTCTGGGGCTCCTGGTAGAGAGGTTGGTGCTGAGGGCCACTAGGGGTCTCTCTGCCAGGAGGTCTTTAGCCCTGGGGCCCAGGGTGCAGGCTGATTGGAAGCAGCAGCTTTGATGTGGGCAGGACAGGGGCAGGTGGAGGCCTGGGAGGGGAAGAAGGAGGAAGCTGCACTTGTGCTCATGGGACACACGCACTGGCAGACATCAGGCTTCCGGGCGCTGGTGCATATGCGCACACGCGCGCACGCGCACACACACACACACACGAGCTCTCTTGCACGCTCTTGCTCCCCCAGCACGCTGAGGACTGCTCACACTGGCTGAGCCACTCTGAGGATCAAGGGTCCTCCCAGTCCCCTGGCCTGACTGGCTCTCAGCTTTGCAAGACAGGACTGTATCCGCCCTGTTCACCGAGCATCCCAGTGTCCAGCCCAAGCCCGGCCCAGGGGAGGCACTCAAGAATTGTGGAGACGATAAATTCATTCGCTTCCTCCTTCCATCATTAACTTATTACCCTTTCCTTCACTCACTCACTCACTCAGGGCCTCCAGGATGGGGCAGTACTGCTCCCTCCCTCCCCCCTCCCCCCCACAGCCTGCATCCACGAAGTGCCCATTAGATGCCAAGTCCTGGCAGCTCTTCTCCTGCCAAACCCGGTCCTGGACCCTGCCTGGGTGCACACCCAGTGGACATTCTATTTTCCTCCCTCCTTTTTTCCTGCCCTGACCACACGTCCCAGGCCAGATGTTTATGGAGCCCTATAAGTTCTTCCATCATCAGGCTCCTGATGGCCTGATGCCCAGGGTTTGCCTTTGAATCATGTGCTCTGGGACTTGGCGAAGCTCAGACTGGAAGCTCACAGCCCTCCGTTGACATCAACCCAGGCTGAGACTTGGAGCAGGACCAGAGTCACTGCGCCCATCACCACACACACCCATGGAACACACCTGTGAACAGACGTGTGACAGTGTGCCCTGGAACAGAACGTGATGTGTCCAAGGTCACAGGGAGTGTCCATGTAGGAATACCACCACAGCACATCTGTTCACTCATGAACACATCTGCACAGCAGTGGCAAGAAACTCCACTTCCTAGTATCACAGGACCAGGGTTTGAATCCCAGCTATTTAGTAGCTGTGCGACCTTGGGCAAGACACCTCACTTCTCTGAGCCTTATCTTTACTTACTTACACATAGTAGATGCTCAATAGACATGGCAGCTAAAAAAACTCAATAGTAGCATAAGTGCATATGCACACTGAGTGTGTCAGTGCATCTACAGGATGTCATCGTAGTAACTTACAGCCTGTTGGGAGTGCACATGAGTGTATATTGGTGTGAACCCACTCATGCAACATGTTTATTCAAGGGCTTGTGTATGGGCCCACCAATGTACGTATGGACACATGTGTCTGTGAGGCCATTTGGACTGATTATTTTTTCCAATAATGCACACCATTTCTGGGTGGCTTTCAGAGGATTTTCTGATTACCCGTCACGGCAGGAATTGGTGTTTATCTGGGTAGACATGCACATGCTTGCCCGCGTCTGTGCGGACCTGTAAGGGGTTATGAGTACAAGCCCATCCCTTACCAGGTTGGTTAGCTGGTAGAGTCTGTGGGGATTGGGTCACTTCTGCAGCTATGGATGTCAGTGTTATGGGGCACTGTGGAGCTGGGCTGTTGGGGTTCAAATCTCACCTGTGCGACCTTGGGCAGGATACTCCAACTCTCTGCGCCTGGTTTCCTTTTCTGGGAATTGGAGGTAATGGCAAAGCACCTTAGAGAGGTCTGAGGACCAAAAGAGTTAGTTAATGTGAAGTGGTGAGCACAGAGCCTGGCACAGACAAGTGCAGTGTGTGCTGTTCTTTGAATCTCCCTGCGTCTGTCCCGTGATACGTTCCTCGTCCTTCAGTTACAGCATTAGTTCTATTATACCGCCATTGTCTGCCTACAAAGACTGTCCTGTCCTCTAGATTATGAGTCCCTGGAGGACAGGACCATGTCTGAGTCATCCCTAATTAGAACCTGCGTATTGCCAGCTAGCTCTAAACCTCAGATGTGTCCTCTTCCCTGACAACAGCTAGCATTTATTGGGCACTTCTAGGTGCCAGGCACGACTGTAAGCTCCTTAAGTCTTCAAACAATCTCAAGGGATTGGTATCCTTGTCCCTATTTTAGAGACAAAGAAACCTAGAGGTTAAGAAAGGCCCAGGCTCACACAGAGACCTGAACCCCAGCAGACTGCCTCACTCACAGACCGCTCTCGATTGGGGATGAAGAGTTTGGGGCATGACTGCTGCTGAACGCCTGCAGCACGGCGGCGTTCTGGACGCCCCTCGGCGGGCTCTCTCTCATCCCACATCCGCTAACACCTCCCCATCGATATGAATATCCCTTTGTTTCCCTCTCTCACCCTGGGGCATCTCAGCTCCCTGCCCTGGCACAGCGCTGCCAGAGGCAGGCTGTGTCCCCAGGTCACCCCTTCTTTGATCCAGTAGGGTGTCAGGTGGAGGAGCTCCCTTGAATCTGGGCTTGAGAAATAACCTAGACACCCGCCCACCCCCAGCGGGGATGGGGGAGGGGAGGCAAGCCCACAGGAGGGAGGGGCAGCCTCGGGGTGGCGATGCAATGGGTGCTCAGGCTCTGGACTAAAAAGGGGTGGACCCTGCCCATCAGCCTCCCACCCTCTCCCTGGTCTCCTCACCTCTGAGAGGAGCGGGCATGCAGGCTGGTGGAAACAGCTTCCCTCAGGTAGAGGGGAAGCTGTCAAGCAGCTGAGCTTGCCATCCCCTTGCAGGAACACTAGAAGGCACCCTTGAGGCAGCTGTGTCTCTGAGGCTATTTTGGGCCCCCGTGTGTCCCTTGGGTCTTCAGGAGCCCCTGAAGCCCAAAGCCTTGTGTATTCTGGTGTTGTTGGGTGGCGCAGCCTACAAATGTCAATCAGGTCAAGTTGGTTGATAGTGTTGTTCAAGTCTTCCATACCCTTACTGATTTTCTGTCTAATTGTTTCTTCACTTATCGAGACAGAGAATGGAAATCTATGCCACTGGCCTGGAAACTCTCTCAGTGAGGTCAGCTGGGGTGATCGTAGTGCTCCTCTCTGCATTGGTTTCCTGGTCCATTCCTTAGTTCTTCCAGGTGGAAGGGTGAACCTCATTCCTGTTACTCCATCTTGACCAGAAAAATTGTATTATTTTTTTAACTTTTTAAAGAAAATAATTTTAGATTTATAGAAAGAAGAGTGGCAAAGACAGTACTGAAAGTTTCTATATACACTTTAGCCATGTCTCCTTGCTCTCTTGCAATCGGTGACAGTTTCTTGGCCTTTCCTTGTTTTTGTGACCTTGACAATTTTGAAGAGTGCTTGTCACATGTTTTGTAGAATGTCCGTCAATTTGGGTTTTCCCGTGATTAGGCTGAGTTTACGGATTTGGAGGAAGAACACCACGCAGGTCAAGTGTGCTTCTCATCACATCACTTCAGGGGTCCAGAAAATCAACTAAACTTGTTATTGGAGATGCGGAACTTGATCATTTGCTTAAGGTAGTGCCTGCCAGATTTCTCCACTGTGAAGTCACTCTTTTTCCCTTTCCACTTTTGGAAAGCAAGTTGCCAAGTCCAGCTCACACTCAAGGGGAGGGGAACTAAGCTTCACCACCCGGAGGGTGGAACATCAAAGGAGCTGTGGGCATGTGTTAACCGCCCCCCTCCCCCGGAAGTTAATAAATATCTGGAGGGGAGATACTTTGAAACGACACAAATCTATTGTTTCACCTTAAAGTTTCACCCGCTCATTTTAGCGTTCATAGGTGGGTTTCAACTGCAGTAATGATTACTGTAGTGTGTTTAGGGAGATTTCCCCTCTTTCTCTCAATCCTTCCGTATTTATTAACTAAAAATTCTTCTGCAAGTGAGATTTGTCTCTTCTCCCCTATTTATTAAGGGTATTCAATCAATTATATTATTTTTAAAATTTTAAGATTAATTATTTTAAAAAATGTAATACATTCACACCATTCAAAAGTCAAAATGGGTGAAAGAGCATGTGGTGCAAGGGTCCCTCCCACCCCCACCCATCCACCCAGTCCCCAGTGCCCTCCCCAAAGGCAAATGAAGCCAAGAGAGATTTGACACATATACCAGCAATGTCCATAACTATTCTTCTTTTTACACAAGTGGTTTAAAGGTAGTCATAATGTTGTGCACCTTGCACCTTTTCACCTAACAGTTTAACTTGGAAATCAGTTCAGATCAGTACATAAAACGCTTTCTCATTCCTTTACGTAGTATCCCAGTATGTAAATCTACCATGATTGATTGACTAGTCCCCTATCAGTAAACATGTGGGTTGTTCCCAAATGTTTTCTGTTACAATGCTGCAGTGTTTCAACATGTAGAATTGAACCTACAGATCTATCTGCACAAGAAGGAGGGGTCAAAGGGCATGTGTGCTTCCCATTTTGATGTTGCCAAGCTGCCTCTCTTGTACGTCGTACCAGTTTACATCCTGTATTAGTTTCCTAGAGCTGCTGTACAAAGTACCATAAACTAAAACAACAAAAATTTATTGTTTCACAGTTCTGGAGGCTAGAAGCCTGAAATCAAGGGGTCGGCAAGCCATGCTCCCTCTGAGGCCTCGAGGAAAGAATCCTTCCTTGCCTCTTCTAGCTTCTGGCTGTTAACCAGCAACCCTAGGTGTTCCTTGGCTTGTAGATGCATCACTCCAGCCTCTGCTTCCATCTTCATGTGGCTGTCTTCCCTCTGTCTGTGTCATATCCACGTTTTCCTCTTCTTATTAGGACACTTTATTGGATTAGGGCCCATCCTAATCCAATATGGACTCATTTT
This sequence comes from Lipotes vexillifer, assembly GCF_000442215.2. Classification (NCBI taxonomy): domain Eukaryota; kingdom Metazoa; phylum Chordata; class Mammalia; order Artiodactyla; family Lipotidae; genus Lipotes; species Lipotes vexillifer. The sequence goes on along the minus strand of NW_006771517.1, from coordinate 2,574,550 downwards.
AACTTTATTATAGCTCCAAAGACTTTATTTCCAAATAAGGTCATATTCACAGATTCCAGGTGGATATGAACTTTTGGAAACCACTATTCAACTCAGTACACATCCCTACTAGCAGAGTATGAGAGTGAGCCTCCTTCAACACTCTTCAAGGATTGCAATGACATTGGGCATTATTGGGAATTAATTTTGGTTATTGGATTCTGCTTCTCCAAAATGGGATGCTCTATGGGGACAAGGCTGTGTGGAGGCCTGAGATTTACTGGGGTTACAGACAAGGGTTGGCTTCCCATGTGGCAGCTAGAAAGGAAATCTTATGTGACATAGATATTCTGGAGTGGAGCTTCTTCCAATTTCTGGGCCATTTGTCAGTGTGAAATTCTCTCCCTGGTCCTGATTAGCTGTGGGAGCTAACCCAGAACGTCTAGGTCAGAGGTCACACACAGCAGCTCATGCGTTGAAGCTGTCCCCGGGAATTTCTCTTGTGAGCAGTGCTCAGTCATATTTTGAAACAGATACTAATGTTTAAAAAGGGATACAACTCGGGCTTCCCTGGTGGCGCAGTGGTTGAGAGTCCGTCTGCCGATGCAGGGGATGTGGGTTCGTGTCCCGGTCCGGGAAGATCCCACATGCTGCGGAGCAGCTGGGCCCATAAGCCATGGCCGCTGAGCCTGCACATCCGGAGCCTGTGCTCCGCAACGGGAGAGACCACAGCAGTGAGAGGCCTGCGTACCGCAAAAAAAAAAAAAAAAAAAAAAAAAATGGATACAACTCATATAAAATTTTGGATTCCTAACTTCTCTGAAAAAAAAATCTATTAATACTATGCTCGTATTTCCACAGAGCGACGAACATCTGGATACATTTGTGGGCACTTAATATTGTGACCCCAGCTCTGGGCCTTCAAGCCAAGGGGCAACATAGTGCAGGGGCCCAAGCTGTGGCTTCCTCAAGCTGACTGTCTGCATTTGAATCCCAGCTATGCATTTACTTGTTGACCTTGGGCAAATGGCTTAATGTCTCTAAGCCTCACTGTCCTCGTCTATAAAATTAGGATTGATTTATTCAACACATTTCTGTCGAGCATCTACTATGTGGCAGGCACTGTTGTAGGCACTTGGGATATGTCAGCAAACAAAGCAAGCAAAGATCCTTGCCCTTGTGGAGCACATACTGTGGCAAGGGTAGACAGGTAACAAATGATGCTGTAACACACAAGTAAATTATCTGGTATTTGAAAAGTGGTAAATGCTATAGGAAAGCAAAAAACCAAAGTAGAATATTACTCAGCCATTAAAAAGAATGAAATAATGCCATTTGCAGCAACAAATGGACCTAGAGATTGTCATACTGAGTGAAGTAAGTCAGAGAGAGCAAGAGAAATACGATATCACTTATATGCGGAATCTAAAAAAAATTGATACAAATGAACTTATTTACAAAGCAGAAACAGACTCACAGACTTAGAGAAGGAACTTATATTTACCGAGGGAAGGGTCAGGGGGAGGGAGAGTTAGGGAGTTTGGGATTGACATATACACACTACTGGATTTAAAATGGATAACCAACAAGGATCTACTGTATAGCACAGGGAACTCTGCTCAATATTCTGTAGCAACCTAATTGGGAAAAGAATTTGAAAAAGAATAGATACATGTATATGTATAACTGAATCACTTTGTTGTACACCTGAAACTAACACAACATTGTTAATCAACTGTACTCCAATAAAAAGTTAAAAAAAAAACAACCCAAAGTACACAGGGAACAGGGAATGGGGGCATAGTCACCTTCTAAAATAGGCTGCTCAGCAGGAATTCCCTGGTGGTCCAGTGGTTAGGACTCCTTGCTCTCACTGCGGAGAGCCCGAGTTCGATCCCTGGTCAGGGAAATAAGATCCCACGGCCAAAAAAATATAGGCTGCTCAGGGAAGGCCCCACTGAGAAGGTGACATTTGCACAAAGACTTGAAGGAAGTGGGGGGATTGACCAAGTGCTGAACTGGGGAAGAACGCACCAGCAGGGAATGGCTAGGCAAAGGCTTCAGGCAGGAGCTGTGCTTGATGTTGAAGGAATAGCCAGGAGGCCGGTCTGGCTGGAGAGGAGACAGGAGCGGGGAGAGTGGTGGGAGCTGAGGCCACAGGGGAAGAAAGTGGGAGAAGGGTGTCAGCAGATCATGTCAGACCTTGTAGGCCACAGGGAGGATTTTGGCTTTTACTTTGGGTAAGGTGGGAGCCACAGGAGGGTTCCAAGCAGAGAGGGGACACTGTCTAACCTATGTCATCCAGGATCTGTGTGACTGCTCTGTAAAGATTAGAGTGTGTGTGTGTGTGTGTGTGTGTGTGCGCATGTGTGCACACAGAAGCAAGAAGCCGGGAGAGCGGGGAGAAGCTTGTGCAATAATCCAGATGAGAGCCAGGGAACTGGCCTTGAGGAAGGCGAGAAGCACTGAGGTTCCGGGTGCATTTCCAAGGGTGAATTGACAGGACTGTCTGGTGGCTTGGATTCAGGCTGTGAGGAAAGAGAGGAGTCAAGGATGACTTCAAGGCTTTGGCCGGAGCTGCCACTCTCTCAGGAGTGGGCAGCATAGGAGGGGCAGGTCTGGAAGGGGAGGGGTGGAAAGGAGAACAGTTCGGGAAAGTTGAGCTGAGATTCAACATGTAGGTGAATTCAGGTGGAAATCCAAGCCTGGAGCCTGGGAGTGAGATTTGGGAGTAATAGTCCCCACCTAGGTGGTTGTGAAGGTTCAACGAGCTCATGTCTGTGAGGCCCTGAGAACAAGGCCTGGCCCCCAGTGAGTGCTAGTGGAGGTTAACTGTTCTTATCTTCCTGGAAAAGATCCCACCTTTGGCTCCAGGTCCGGCTCTCAGAACCCCCTCCTCACATCCCTCTCAGGGATGGAGACAGAAATTTGTCAAGATGGCTGAGAAATCTCTCACCTCATCAGTAAAATGAAGATAATCATCCACTTTCTCAAAGGATTATCGTGAGGTGCAAACGAGAAATAATGGATTTAAGTGCCCAGCACACAGTAGGTGCTCATAGCAGTTTCTTTCTTCCCTCCCCAGGCCCTGGTGGTCAGGAAGAAGAGAAGCAAAGTCAGTATCCATCCCAGCTGTTTATGGAAAGGCAAGGGGTGGGGGGAGGGGGCGGTGGAAGGGTGCAGAATGGGGAGGGGCAGTAGGGCCTGCTTTGTGGAGGAGGACTGAGGACCCTCCCAGAAGGGCTGCCCCCACCCCCATCCCCACCACCTTGAGACTAAAGGGGGAGGGTAGAGGCATGAGCCTTAGGCATCTCTCTCCAGCTGTCTTGGAGCTCCCCCTAGTGGTAGAGAACAGAGATGATGCATCTGGCTGCGGAGCCTGAAGGATGGAGGGGTTAGTGCCTCCAGGAGGGCACATTTGTACAGGGTGAGGTCAGGACCTGTGGGTGATGGTTTCTAGGTGGGTGGACTCGGAGGGGCAAAGACATCCCAGTTCTCCTGCCCCCTGGCTCTTAGAGGCCATTTAAATGCATGTCCAAAGTATCTTCTGAGCCACCTGGGACCATTAGGCATCAGCTAGCCTCTCTGGGCAGAACCTGTGCCACCCCTGCGGGTCCCCTGGAAGCCAGGAAGGTGTGGGGTCCTGCTCCCACTGTGGAACAAGATCTGTTCCAGGAGTCTACAGACGTGGGTCCGAGTTCCTGCAGACTGCCAGTCTCCCTCCGCCACCTCATCTGTAAACTGGGGTTAGTAATCGTTCAGGATGGGGTGGACTCGGGGCTCTGATGCCAAGATGTATAGAAAGCATCCTGTAAGGAGGAAGTGTTTTTGCACCATCCTGGTCCAAGTGAGCATCTTGGACCCATCCTGAGGCCTCCTGGTGCAGCTGACAGAGGGAGGGGTCAGTGGATAAGAATGACCCCACTACCCCTCCCCTTATCTTTGCCTATGGAAGGTAATACTTATATCCTGGGGAGAAAAAGAAAGTCATGGAACTCTAGAATCTGGTCCAAACCCTTCATTAGTGCAGAGGCAGGAACTGATGGTCTGAAAGGGTAAGGGGTTTGCCCAAAGTCATACAGAGGAAAG
>NW_006771517.1:2561096-2570462 GCF_000442215.2 Lipotes vexillifer | reverse complement strand
GAAAGAGTGGGGATAGGTTGAGGGAGTTTTCTGCCCCTGAATGGCTTTGGAAAGGAGGAATGGGTGGGAAGTTTTGGGGTGACTCGGGGAAGGCTGGCATCTTGGAGGACTTAGGGCCCTACCCCTGGGAAGGGGACACAGAGATGTGAGCTCCAGACTTTCTGACCTGGAGTTGGGCTTTCTGGGGGCTTAGATGGAAGGGGCCCCATTGAAAGGGAGAAGTTAGGGAGACAATGGGAAGGTGGGATGTGGTGGGGCGGAGGAAGGGTCCAGACCCCAGGCCTGGCTCCTCCGCTGGCCGTGAGGGCAGCTCAAAAGTCCCGCTTGGGCTGGATGGTCTGCACAGAGGATTGCCCAAAGTGGCTGGCGGGTGGTGAGAACCAAGACCGGCCACTGGCATCGTGGAAAATGGGGGACAACTGCTGCTCCAGCTCATCCCCGAAGACCTCCATGTGGCCATCGGTTTCAGTGTCCAAGGGTTCTGCCTTGGGGTCCTGGCTGAGCCAGCCAGTCATAGCCCAGAACATGCAGATGGCCAGCAAAATCCCGGCTGCCCCGCAGAGCACTGTGCCTGCCACGCGGCAGGTGCCCAGAGCCTTGTTGTAGTCGGCTGCCCGCTGATCCAACACCAGGAACTCGCCCTCTCCGATGCCCTCCAACTTGGGGGGCACTGCATAGCCAGTGGTCAGGGCTGCCAAACCCAGTAGCAGAAGCAGGGTACCTGAGGATAAGCTGATCTGGAGAGAAGCAGACAGATTGGGAGGCAGTCAGGGTCAGCTGGGGCCCCAGGCCAAGGGATCACCTTGGATCCCAATTGGACTTAAAAGTAAGCCCTTGGTCCAACCTTAAAAGATGGGATTATAGACACACCTGCTAGGATCTAATTGACAAGGGCACAAACTGTCCTGTTCTATTTGGAATCTTGAGGCCTCTGAATTAATTTCCCTTTCAGCTCCCACCTAGCAGTGGACTTCTTCTGCCAGCCTTGAGTCCCCCTGAATCATCATTTGGGTCCCATCTTATCCCCCTGTCCCATCTACCCTCTACCTCTATCCCTCTGTCGGGTTAACTTCTACACATCCCTCAGATCACATGCATCTCAAACCTCACCTCGTCAGGGAAGCCTTCCAGGATGCCCCTGGACTGGGTCAAGTCCCCAGCTCTGCACTCATGCAAACGCTGTGCCCATTTGCTCTTCAGTGCACTCACCTTGGTGCACACCTGGACGTGTACCTTGGTTACTATGTAAGTGATGTCTGTCTGCCTGCTACACTGGACTGAGAGCTGGGAAAGCCATGAGATCAGAGACTGCCTGTTTGGGCTCCCAAGGTGTCTTCCATGCCTAGCACGGTGCTGGTACCCAGCAGTAGCTGAGCGAATGTTTGCAGAATGACTAAATGAACCACAGCTAGGAGCTCCTCAAAGACAGGGACCACATCGTCTTAAATTCTGTGTCCCCAAGATCCTAGCACACTGCTTGGCAATAAGAAGATGCTCAAAAACTTAAAATACGTACTTTCTCCTGGAAGTCTTCCCTGATCACCCCAGGCACTGAGGGCATTTCCTCTCCTGCCATCCTCTGCACACCTGGCCTGAGGTTATGCATTCTCTGTGCAGGTTGGCACCTCGCCTTCCCACTAGAGTGAAGCCTTTTGAAAGCAGAGAGGAGGGACCCTCTGTCTCAGGCTTCCTATAGTATTTATCAAAGAGCATTGTAGGGACCCAGCTCACTGCCACTTCCATGCCTTTACTCACATGGTGCTCCCTAACTGACCACTCTCCATGGCTGGTATGGACATTGACTGTTCGTTTCTCTCACATTTTCTACCGTCCTGGCAATAGTCCCCCAGTATATCTTTGGGAAGCCACAGGAAGATTTAAGTGAGGTGAACCCTTCTTCCTGCCAGTCAGCATATACCATCCCTCTGGCCACAGTAATTAGCTCAGGGCTGGGCAAGTGACCCATTCAGAGCCAATGCAATACTTGCCAGGACTTCTGGAAGTGAAAAGCATTGTTTCTTTTCTGAAAGAAATACTGGTTGAAATTCTGATTTCCTTGGAATGTGTGGAGTGAGAGACTGAGGGTCAGCTTGGGAGCAGTCATTTGGAGAACACATGGGGAAGAGCCTCAAACTAATGGGCTGCAAGGATGGGGGTACCATGGGGAGCCTGGAGGAAATCTTGAGTCCTCAGTGTGATGCTTTGAACTGCTGGAGCGAACTTTGCCTGAAGGCCCCCAACCTCTGGTCTCTTCTATAAAATGAGCAATATTTTCCCTTTATTGTTGAAACTCATTTGAGTTGGGTTTCCTCTTGCTTGAACATGCAAGACTCCTAATTGCTACGCAGCCCCTTTTCTTTCTATCCACTGATCCCACCTCCTCCCTGAAACCACAGGAAATCACAGGAATTGCTCCTCCTTCCACCTTACCTTCCAGCACAGTGAGGGCCAAGGTCGGTGAGGGCACAGTACAGGAGGCCCCTCAGGGTCATCGCTGAGGGGGGTACCTGCACAGTCCTCATAGAAGAGGTGCAGATAGGAGCGGACCCCATACCACTTGCCATCTTCCACGTTGGGGCCTCGGCTGCAGCCACAGGGACGCTCGCAGCTTGGCATCCTGGGTCCCTGTGGGGTAGGCCAGGTGCAGTGGACAGAGGGAGGGGGCAGTGAGGGTTGCCCATGGTGACTCTCCAAGGCCCCCGGAATCCTTGCGCAACTTTCACCTCTCCACCCATTTTAGAGGAGCTCACACTCATAGCAGAGCCTGTCCTTCTGGAATCCTGGTCTCAGTATAGTGCGAATGAGCCAAGGCACTGAGTGCTTAGCCCACAGCCTGGCAATTTGTTGGTGGCGATAAATTTGCATGTTTACTGTGGAGGCCACCCAGTGGCTGGAACTGTGGGTTCTGGAGCCGGACTGCCTGGATTGGAATCCAGGATCACCACTTCCTGGCTGTGTGATGTCAGACAAGTGCTTTCACCTCTCTAAGTCTCAGTTTCCTCATCTGTAAAACACAGGTGATAATCATACCTGCTTTATACAGTTATTGTGTCCAGTGCCAAGAAACGATAGCTTCTGTGACTATTATTACTGTAATTTCTTCATTATTATTTTATCCTGAACTTCCAGGGCCCCATGTCTAGAATGGGAGCTTCTTATCCTCATCTCCTCTCCAAATCTCTTCCCCTTAATTTCCCTGCCTTTCAAGATATTCTGGGTTGAAAGTGTCACGGTTGACACTCGTCCAATCGGGTGGAGCTCCCCAAGCTCCAAGGTCCTAAAAGATCCCTCCCCAGGGCTGCCCCTCAGAAGGCAACAATCTCCAAGTCCCAAGGAATCTTGACTCCACAGAAGGTGAAAGTCAGGGGTCCTCAGGCTTAGGTGTTCTTAGGCTCAACATTAGATTTCTAAAGAAACCTATCTAAGGACCTTTCTTTTCACAAATGAAGACACTGAGGCCTAGGGAATGGAGGGTCCTTGTGTATCCAAACATCCTTAGGACTAAAAGCAAAGGGGGTGGGGGCTGCTGGGGAAGGACTGGGCTCCCCCGCATTCCATGATGGCTCTCAGTCCCTCTGAGCAGCTTCAAACAAAATGAAGCAATGTGCTTACACTGAAGGATAAGACAAATTTCTAGTCCCCTCTCATTTCCAGATGTGATCCTCAAATCCCTGTGTAGAGAGACTCACCAGCACACAAACACACAGCACAGAGAAACACACACACACACCAGAGACATACACAGATAGATGCACATACACACACACCAACACAGACACACAAACACCACAGACATATACAGACAGGCACACATATACCACATAGAGACACACAGAGCTAGACACACAGCACAAAGAGACAGACACTCAGACACACCACACACACACACACACACAGCCACAGTGTGTGTTGGAGGTGATTCTATGGATCCACACCAGCACACAGAAGTGCTGCGTTAAAGCCTGTCTATAAATCACAGCTCTCCACAGCCCTCACCCAAAACTCAGGGGAAAAAAGGGAAAAGGGGTAAGAGACAATACCACCCCCCACCCCCACTGACATACAATGGGGAAAGGCAGAGATCAAAAGCCAAAGACGGAGAAAGAAGAGGGCGAGTGGTGGGGGGAAGAGCCGGCGCTCCAGGGAATGGGGGAGGGGGAGGGATGGGGCTCTGCAGAGGGTGTGGCCAGAGCGGGCACCGCCCCGGGAGATTTCAGCTTCCTCACCCCGGCCGGCGGGGCGGTGGGCATCAGTGCAAAGACCATTAACCGAAGATCCTAGGGGACGGGGCGGGGAGGGAGCTCAGGGGTTATAGGCCAGGGTTAGCTCCTCCTCTCGCGCAGCTCAAACATTCATCACCCGATCCCGCTGGCATCGGAGCGGGAAGGTGACCTTGACGCTGCCTCCCCCCGACCGGGTCCCTCCCCTTCCTCTTAGGGTTGCCCGGAGGCGGACTGGCGGTCTGGGGGAGGGTGGGAGAGGATGCTGAGAGCCCCGGACCAGGGTTGCCAAGGAACTGCTGGGGAGCTGTGCTTAGGCGGGATGGGGGAGGAGCTCCGTGTGAAGGGAAAGGGAAGAGGACGGAGCTACTGGGTCCGAGGGGTGGAGGCTGCGGCGAGGAGGCGAGCGGTGACAGCCACGAGGGCCCGAAGATGGGTGGAATCTCTCGTACTTATGGGGCCTCGCTCAGTTCTCTTTCCCAGACCCCCAGACCCGCGCAGTCCAGCGTCCAGTGTAGCTCAGGCCTGAAGGGACGCTCTCTGGGGGGTGAGGCCAGAGAAATCAGGCCAACTTCCCCCGCCCCCACCGCACACTGTTTCTGAGCCGACCACCAGTTCCCCGGTTGAGATTAAGTGCATCCTTTCCCCTAGAGGGAAACTGAGGCAAAGAGGGGCGGGAATGGGTTTTCTGCAGGGAGGTGGGTGGCGTCTTGTCCTCTGAGGCCTCCGCCCGGCCTACCAACCCTGAAGTGTCTCGGGGCGTTGGGCTGGCGAGACCTCTAACCCTGCTGCTTCCCCGAGACCTTACCTCGCAAAGCCCGAGGCACACCAGGGCTGGGGCGCCGCCGTCCTGCCCGAGGCAGGACACGGCCGGGCTGGGGGTGCGGCAGGGCTGGGGGTTCTCCAGATCCTGGGAGGAGGCGGGGTGGGGTTCGGGCCGAGCGTGGGGCAGGGCTGAGCTCACCTCTTCGTCCGCAGTCTCCGCCGAGCGGGAGCGGGAACGCGAGCAGAGCAGAAGCAGGTTGTGTTGGCGCCTGCGCCGCAGTTGGGGGGCGGGGGTGACACGGGTGGGGGGGCGCCGGCGCGCCCTTAGGGCTGGCTCTGCAGATTTCGGACCCCTGCAGGATTGCGAGCCCTGGCCCCCTTCCAAGAGTTCCCTTCTCTCTCTGAGACCCCAGGCCCCTCGCGGGGACCCCATCATATCCCTCGACTCCACCCCCTCATGCAGTCCCTCAAACTCCTCGTCTGACTGTCCCATCACTCCCTCAATCTCCCAACCCTCTGACTGAAGACCCTTGACTTCATGGAGCCTTCGTTTCCGCACTGTATCCTCTGTTCCTCTCTGGGCCTCCATCCCCCTCGTGGAGCCCTCACCCCAGTGTACAAACGCTCATCTACTGGCTGCGCCCCCATCCTCTTCACAGACTCCTGGCTCTCTCGTTGAGCCCCACCTCTCTCCCGCCGGGTCCCTACCAGGAAGTCCCCTCCTGCTTGCATCAGGAGCCCCTTATCTGACTGCAGTCCTCACGCTCTCACTGAGTCCCCCATCCTCTCTCCATTCTCTCCCTCTTCGAGCCCCTACCCCTTGCTGAGGATCAGCGCCCCTTATCTTGAGAAGGGAGCTGGGGTTGGAGAGAAGCTGTTGGGAGAGACAAGTCCTTTCCCTTCTGGAAGGATCCTCCCTTGTTCTCTCTCCCAACCTACCCCTAGCTCCGTCCTGGACAGTGTGTGCTCTGGCCCATCTCCCTGGAGAGCCAGCCCTTGCCAGGCAGCTGAGTCTATTTCATTCCTTGTCGTGTGCCCACCCACAGCCTTGGCTTTGTCCCACATTCACTCTATGGGCTTGGCAAAGTCACCACACCTCTCCAAGCTTCTTCAGGCACCATTGTGCACACGTGCTTTCGTGCCCTGAGTGTCCGTTCCGTCTCTCCTTGGGCTGTGGGCCAGGGACACAGGGACGCATAAACTCTGCAAGGTGGAGACACATCCTGTTCCTTCACTGTTGTATCCCCGAGCCTCACAGGGCACTTGGCATTGAGCAGGCAGCTCAATAAACATCTACTGAACACAGACTAATAAAAACAGCGAATATATGATGCTGAGTGTGAGCAAAGTACTTTTCTAAGTGCTATATATGAACTACACCCATTTAACTGTGTGTGTGTGGGGGGGGGGGGAATTCCTAGAGCTCAAGACTGAAGCCCTCCCATGTGACAGGAGATGAACCTGGAGAGGCAGGCAGACGTGAGACCCTTCAGGCCCTCACAAACCAAGATAAGGAGTCTGGACTTCAACCCAAGAGTAGTAGGGAGCCATATAAGCGTTGTAAAGAGGGGAGGGGTAAAGAGGGGAGGGGTGTGATCTGATCTGCTCTCTGAAAAGATCGCTCTGGCTGTGGATCCCTGGGAAGAACGGGATAAAAAGCCCAAGCGAGGTAGGAAAGAAATCCGTAAGGAGGCTCCATGTCAGAGAAGACGATGTCTTGGCCTAGTGGGCTTGCACAGAAACGAACGGATTCAAGAGTTGTTGTGGTGGGGGGTGGGTAAAATGAAGTGCAGGAATAGCAAAAGATTGGAAACAACCTGCAGCAGTTTTAAAACATGGCTGCAAATTCCTTAGCACTCCTCCTGCAGCAAGGAGGGATCTAGGTACCCTCTTTTCGTATCTCGGGTGAGCTGAAGACTGCTTCAGCCAATGGAGTATGGTGGAATTGATGCTCTGACCTCCGAGGCCAGGACATGAAAGGACAGGCACTCCTCCTGGAACTCTAGCTCTTGGAGACCTGAGGTCCTAATGCAAGAAGTCTGCCTGCCTTGAGGCTGCCATGCTAAGAGGAAGCCAAAATAACATGGAGAACCCACAGAAGTCACCACCATCCCAACTGAGCTTGGCCTTTGAGTCATCCCAGTTCAAGCATCAGACAAGTGAACAAAGAAGCAACCAGATGATTCCACTCCACGTCTGTTAGAATCAGCTTCAGCTCCGATGATATGAGAGAGGGGATGGCTGAGGTTGGGGAGGTGATGGGAAGGGATGAGGTCAAATGTATAGGTGGATGGTCTGGCATTGAGCCAGCAGCATAGGAAGGATCCAGTACCCTCTGAGACCCGGGGAAGCAGAGGAGGAGGGCCACTGAGGATAGATGCAGGCTGGTGTTTGTGAGTTGAACTCTGGAGTTAGACAGATCCAGATTTGAATCCCTGGTTCTGCCACTCTCTGCTTACATGATCTCAATGCTCTGAACCTCAGTTTCCCTAACTGTAAAATAGAGATAATATCAGCAATTGCGTCTCAAAGGGGTTATAAGAGTGAAATGAGGTGTGTATATAAAACACTTAGCAAAGCACCCGGAACAGAATAAGAACTCAGTACACTATTGTCATTGTTGCTACTATTATTGTTACTACTATTTTTATTGTTTATGGGTGAGGAGGGTAGGAAGTTGAGTGACACGAAACGTGTTAAATTGAATGTTCTTGAGGAAAACAAGAGGCACTATCAATTAAGAAAGAGGAAGGCTTAGAGGGGTTATAGCTCCAGGGTAGAGCATTTGACCGCCAAAATAGAAAGGTTTTAGTTCAACACCCTTTCAAAGGGCGGTGAAGCAGACACAAAGGCCACATATTCTATGATTCCATAAATATGAAATATCCAGACTCATAAAATCCATAAAGACAGAAAGCAGATTAGTGGTTCCTGGGGCTAGGTTAAGGGAGCAATGGGGAGTGACTGCTTAATGGGTTTCCTTTTGGGGTGATGAAGGTATTCCAGAACTAGATGGTAGTGATGGTTGCACAGCATTATGAACGTACCAAATGTTGCTAATGATAAATTTCATGTTACGTGTATTTTACCATAATTTTTTAAAGAGTGGTAAAGATTTGGAACACTCAGTAATAATGATGATGAGGATGGTGATGGATATCACTTATTGAGAATTTATTATGTGCCAGGATAATTTTACTTCTCAATAATCTTATGAGATAGGAGCTCTGATAATCCCCATTTTACAGATGACAAACCCTGGGTTTGGGAAGGTAAGTCACTTGCCCAAGGCCTGACACAATGTGACAGAATCTGAATTTGCTTTGATGGCTCTGAGGCCATGATCTGTGGAGACAGGGGTCTGCATAGTTGTGACCTTTTTTGGCAGTGTCAGGAGACCTGGGAGAGAAGGCTTCTGGTACCCCAGCTCCTGGTGAGGCAGAGGAGAGGGTGATGGGTGATGTAGAGAGCAAGGGAGAGAGCAGTTCCCATGATGGACCTCACGATGGATCCTGGCTTGTTGGGGAAGGATGCCAAGGCAGCCCAGGAGGGGAGCACATGGATCTGGAGAAGACTCAGGGAATCCAGACTGAAGAGCTCAATGCAGTCTAAAAATAAGTGGATGGGAAGGAAGGGAGTCTGAGGTCAGAATGTGGGATCCTGTAGTTAAAGATTTTAGATGTGCAAACTCGTAAGAGATGAGAAGGTCTAAGCCAGTACCATCCAATAGAAGTTTCTGCAAAGATGGAAGTGTTCTATACCTGTGCTGCCTATACTGGCGCCACTTGCCACATTTGGCTATTAAGGGCTATTAAGGGACTAGAGGGACTTCCCTGGGGGTCCAGTGGTTAAGACTCTACGCTCCCAATGTAGGGGGGACTGGTTCAATCCCTGGTCGGGGAACTAGGATCCCTCATGCCACACAGCGTGGCCAAAAAAAAAAAGAAAAAAGAAAAGAAAAAGAAAGAAATGTGGCTATTGCAAGTAAGGAACCGAATTCTAGATTTTATATAATTTTAATTACTCTAAATTTAATTTTAAATAGCCACATGTGGCTAGGGGTCACCATATTGGTCAACCAAGTGTCAGTGGTACAAATCTTGCTGCCAGGGCCCTACTTTGGGCATGACTACTGCCATCTCAGACCTCCACATCCATCCCCATCCCCCCAGTGCTTTTGCCCTGCCCCTAGTGGTGTCTTCTCTACATGGCAGCCACGATGATCCTTTAAACTGTGAGTCAGTCTCTCATTCCTCTGCTCAAAACCCTCCATGGCATCTCATCTTACTCAAGGTAAAAGGGAAAGACTGGGCATTAAAGAATGGCCACAAGGGGCTTCCCTGGTGGCGCAGTGGTTGAGAGTCCGCCTTCCGATGCAGGG
>NW_006771517.1:2546748-2560851 GCF_000442215.2 Lipotes vexillifer | reverse complement strand
GATCCCACGTGCCGCGGAGCGGCTGGGCCCGTGAGCCATGGCCGCTGAGCCTGCGCGTCCGGAGCCTGTGCTCCGCAGCGGGAGAGGCCACAACAGTGAGAGGCCCGTGTACCGCAAAAAAAAAAAAAAGATGGCCACAAACTCTTTGTCACTCTGCTCCTCCTCATCTGAGCTGACCGAGCAACTGCTTTAACCAATAGAATGGAGTGAAAGTAATGCTGTGCCAGCTCTGGACCTGGCTTTCAAGAGGACCAGCTTTCCCCCCATTGTGGAACACTCACTTGTGGAATTCTCCCTGTTGGACCCCAGTCCCCATGCAGGAGAAGCCCAAGACACACGGAGAGGCCACGTGTAGATGCTCCAGTCGACAGCCCCAGCCAAACTTGCAGCTCACAGCTAGCACCAGCTATTGTATTGGGCAGCATCATGTGAGTGAGTCATCTTGGATGTTCCAGCCCACTTGAGCCCCCAGGTGACATCTAATGAGCAGAAGAACCAACCCACTGAACCCCATAAACCCACAGAATCTTGCAAGATAATAAAATGGTGTTGCTATAAGGTATACGTTGTGAGATTGTTTGCTATGCAGCAATAGATATGCTAAACTAGTCCTTACTGTGGCCTCTAATTGCCCTTCCCCCACAACCTTACTTCCCTCCTTGATCTCATCTCTTCCATTCCCTCACTTGCTGGACTCCAGCCACACTGGCCTCCTTGCTTTTCCTTGAATAAACCCAGCACAGTGGGCAAACTCCTACCTCAAGGCTTCGGAGGCTTTGCACCTGTTTGCTTCTCTGCCTCTCTTTCTTTTCTCTAGATATCTGTATAGCTAGTTACTGGCTTTATTCAGATCTCTGCCCATATGTCACCTTATCAAAGAGATTTTATTGCATCACTGTGGTAGAGACATACACTGCTCACCAAATTTCTATGTGCTTCACACTGGAGGTTAGACAAAGCCATAGGACTTGTTCTGGCCAATGAGCTATGAGCAGAGTGATGCATGTCACTTCTGGGCCAAAGCATTTGTTCTTGTTGTTATTGTATAACAAACCAACCCAAAACTTAGTGACTTAAAACAACAATGATCATTATTTTGCTCACAAATCTGCAACTGGCAGGCCTCACTGGGAAGTCTGCACCACTTAGCATCGCCTGGGGTGACTTGACTGGGGGCTGGAAAGAGCCTCTCCCAAGGTGGCTTGCTGACATTGCTGGCAAGCTGGTAATGGCTGTCGGGTGGGAGCTCACCTGTGTCTGAGGACCGGGGGCCTCAGTCCTTCTCCTTGTAGGACTTTCCACAGTTTCTCAAGCTTCCTTGCAGCCTGGTGGCTGGATCCCAAGAAGGAGTATTCCAGGAAAGAAGAGGTGAGAGCTGCAAGTTTCTCAAGGCTAGAGTCTAGAAGGTGGCTCAGTGTCACTTCCACTCTATTCTTTCAGTCGCAGAGGCCAGATTTAAGAAGAGGAGACATACTCCCCACTCTGAGTAGGAGAAATGTTAAATAATGTGGGGGCCGTGTTTTAGAACTGCTAGAGCATTTAAGAGCTGGTGCATGACCCTCCAGTTATCTTTCCTCCTGCCGTGACGATTGTGGAGGCTACATGTAGACATGGTAGCCTCAGAAGTTGGAGGTAGATGGGATTGCTGAGTCTCTGAGTGGAGAAAGCTGCTTTGGAGAGTCACAATATCAGAATATGTTTAAGTAAAAAATAAGCCTTTACCATGTCAACCTGCTGATATTTCAGAGCTAATTTGTTACTATGTCATAATCCAGCTTATTCTGACTGATTAAGAAATTGGTACCAGAAGTAGGGTACTTACCAAAACCAAACTGTGTGTCACTGCCTCAGTGGTTGGGGTCACAGGCAGGGGAGCTGGCAATCCTTGTTCTACAGAACCAAAACATTTAGTAATAGTTTTACTGCAGTAACTTGGGAAGCTGACTACAGGGGTGCCTTTGGCTGCATTTATTTGGATATTCAAGAGTGAGATGAGCTCAGAAGAGAATGGGCTGGGCTTCCCTGGTGGAGCAGTGGTTAAGAATCTGCCTGCCAGTGCAGGGGACACGGATTCGTTCGAGCCCTCGTCCAGGAAGATCCCACATGCCGCGGAGCAACTAAGTCCATACACCACAACTACTGAGCCTGCACTCTAGAGCCCATGAGCCACAACTACTGAGCCCACGTGCCACAGCTGCTGAGCCCACGTGCCACAACTACTGAAGCCCGTGCACCTAGAGCCTGTGCTCTGCAACAAGAGAAGCCACCACAATGAGAAGCCCTCATGACGCAACAAAGAGTAGCCTCCGCTGTCAGCAACTAGAGGAAACCCGCATGCAGCAGTGAAGACCCAATGCAGCCAGAAATTAAATAAGTGAATAAATAAATAAATTTATATAAAAGAAAGACAGTGCCATCCATTAAAAAAAAAGAGAATGGGCGGATTTGCAAACAGAAATAAAAGGAAATAGAGTACAAAAATTTAGATTTTTGCAGAGTTGGAAAATTCTAATGCTTCTAGATCCCAAATGGAAAGAAATGAGCTTTAAAGAGGTGTTGAGCACAGTAGAATCTATTAATTCATTAAAATGTTTCAGGGCATAGATTAAGTTAAGGGCCTTCACACCCATTTAAAAAAACTTCTCTGTTGATTAAAGTATCTGGGGCTAAAGTTAGAATAAGAGATTGAATTTTAAAAGGGTTTGGATGAAAATACTCTGTAAGACTTCTCCGATGGACAACATGGTTGAGGGCCAAGATCATATAAAGGGTGTGGCTTTACCACCTAATTATTCCTGAGAGCTGCCATTCAATCAAGAGAGCTCTTTGGAAATAGAGACACAGACGTAGAGAGCAAACGTATGGATACCAAGGGGGTAAGGGGGGGTGGGGGTGGGATGAATTGGGAGATTGGGATTGACACTATGTATGAAACAGATAACTAATGAGAACCTACTGTATAGCACACTCTACTCATCTCCGATGGACAACATGGTTGAGGGCCAAGATCATATAAAGGGTGTGGCTTTACCACCTAATTATTCCTGAGAGCTGCCATTCAATCAAGAGAGCTCTTTGGAAATAGAGACACAGACGTAGAGAGCAAACGTATGGATACCAAGGGGGTAAGGGGGGGTGGGGGTGGGATGAATTGGGAGATTGGGATTGACACTATGTATGAAACAGATAACTAATGAGAACCTACTGTATAGCACAAGGAACTCTACTCAGTGCTCTGTGGTGACCTAAATAAGCAGGAAATCCAAAAAAGAAGGGATATATGTACACATATAGCTGATTCACTTTGTTGTACAGTGTAAACTAACACAATATTGTAAAGCAACTATACTCCAATAAGAATAAATAAAGTAAAATAGGTAATCAACAAGGAACTACTGTATAACAAGGGAGGTCTACTCAACAGTCTGTAATAACCTATATAAGAAAAGAATCCTAAGATGAATATATATATATGTATATGTATAAGTGAAAGATTCTCACAAACATTGTATATCACTGCTACTCCAATAAAAAAGATACACACAAACATTGTATATCACTGTTACTCCAATAAAAACTAAAAATTAAATTTAAGAAAACCAAACACATACAGACTTCCCTGGTGGGCCAGTGGGTAAGGCTCCGCGCTCCCAATGCAGAGGGCCTGTGTTCAATCCCTGGTCGGGAAACTAAATCCCACATGCATGCCACAACTAAGAGTCCGCATTCCACAACTAAAGATCCTGCATGCTGCAACTAAAAGATTGCATGTGCTGCAACTAAGACCCAGCACAGCCGAAATAAACAAATAAATAAATAAATATTTTTTAAAAACCCCACACAAGCCCCCCTCCAAAAAAAAAGAGCTCTTTGGGGTAAGAAAGCAGAGAAACAGAGCAAACCTAAGGACTATGTGTTGAAACATATTGTGGGTATGGTTTTGTACATGAAACTGGCTATAGTCAAATGGATAAGAAGCCTAAGTGGGTTTTTTTTTTTGAGATTTATTTATTATTTATTTATCTATTTTTATTTATTTTTGGCTGTGTCAGGTTTTTAGTTATGGCATGCGGCATCTTCATTGAGGCATGTGGGAATCTTTCGTTGCGGTGTGCGGGCTTCTCTCTAGTTGTGGCGTGCAGGCTCCAGGGTCCGTGGGCTCTGTAGTTGTGGCACATGGGTTTAGCTGCCCCGCGGCATGTGGGATCTTAGTTCCCTGGTCAGGGATCGAACCCGCGTCCCCTGCATTGTAAGGCAGATTCTTCACCACTGGACCACCAGGAAAGTCCTGAAGCCTAAGTTTTTGAGTTAACTGCCAAAAAAAATCACAAGCCTGGGATAAAAAGCCCATGACTGTTCAAATCTCAGAATAATCCTAGGAACCTACATCCATTAGCATGGCTACTATCAAAAAAACAAAAGCAAAAACAGAAAATGAAAAGGACTGGCGAGGATGTGGAGGAACTGGAACCCTTATGCAATGTTGGTGAGAATGTAAAATTGTGTAGCTGCTATGGAAAACGGTATGGCAATAATTTGAAAATTAAAAAAAAAAATTACCCTATGATCTAGCAACTCCACTTCTGGATATATGCCTAAAAGAACTGAAAGCAGGGTGTCTTGAAGGGGTATTTGCACACCCATTCATAGCAATGTTGTTCACAATAGCCAAAAGGAGGAAGCAACCCACGTGCCTGTCCACAAATGAATGGATAAACAAAATGTGGTATATGCATACAATGGAATATTATTCAGTCTTAAAAAAGAAGAAAGTTCTGACACATGCTACAACATGGATGAACCTTGAGGACATTTTGTTAAGTGCAGTAAACCAGTCACAAAAAGACAAATACTGTATGATTCCACTTATATGAGGTACGTAGAGTAGTCAAATTCATAGGTTCGGAAAGGAGAATGGTGGTTGCCCGGGGCTGGAGAGAGGGGTAAATGGGCAGTTATCGGATTCCTGAGCAGAGAGTTTTAGTTTTGACAGTGGTAGTGGTTACCCAACACTGTGGCTACTTAATGCCACTGAGCAGTACACCTAAAAAATGATTAAGATGGTAAATTTTATGTTATGTGTATCTTACCACAATTTTTGTTAAAGTATCAAAATGTTAAAAAAAAATAATAAAAAAAAAAAGATCCTAGGGTCCCCAACAGCTTATAGGCACGAAGTGAACTGAAAAGACCTGTGGACCTCCCAAGGGTCACAAGGCAGCTCTGGACCTTGTTGCCTTCCAGTCCATTCCTTGTTCTTTCCCTGCTCTGGAGAGCTGACCCCTGGAGGCTGTATTTCGCAGCCTCCCTTGCCATCTGGCCTCCAGCTGAGCTCAGCCAATGGGAGGCAGAGGTGGGTGGGAGAAAGGGAGAAGCCAGGTTTTTCTGCCCTTCCTCCCCTGGCTTTCCTAGCCTCTCCTGACTGATGCAACTACCTCGTCTGAAATAGTAGCCTCTCCTCATACTTTACCGCCTTCATTACATGACATTATTGTATAGATTTATCCGTTTCTTGATTGTGTGTTTCCATCCACTGGAGTGTAAGCTCCATGAAGGCAGGGATTATGTCTGTTTTGCTCATTGATGAATTCCCAGTTCTTAGGACAGTGCCTGGCACAGAGTAGGCACTCAGTAAAGATTTGTTGAAAGAGTGAATAAGTTTAGTAGTTGACTCAAACACACACAGGAGAATAGGGAAAGTGCCTGATAGGTATTCATGATCTGAAATAAAAGCCAGAGATGTCAGGTAACTTCTTTAAGTGTTACAGCAAATCATCCACTGACTCAAACCCAGGCTTCTTGCCATTCTGGGTTTGTATCCAGGTCTCCAAAGAGATTCCTTGGTCTCAGATTTTTTTGGAGGAGAAAAAGCAGAACTGGACATTCATTTAGTTAGTAGGAAACCCTGAAAACAATTGAGGGTGAGAAATTGGGTTGCTAAGAAACCTCTGAGGAAGGGGGAGAGTATTGACGTTCATTGCTAGGCAACCTGGAAGAAGCTAGACAGGCAGGTTCCATAGGCTCCTGGAAAGCCAGGCTGGATATGCTCTTAAACACTTCTAGTCCAACCACCTAACTGTACAGATGGGGAAACTGAGTCCTCAGAAGGCAAAGTGATTAGCCCAAAGTCCCTCCAATTTCTCAAGAAGAGCAAAGACAAATGGCATGATAGGGCATTTTCACTGGGTAGAGCTGATAGCTGAGGAAGAGTCTATAAGACAGTAAAGAAGTCAACTGCAAAGAGCCTTGAATGCCAGGCCAAGAACTTTAGACTTTATCCTGAAGGTGATAGGGAACCACTGAAAAGTTTGCAGCAGTGGTCAGATTTATGTGTTCAGAAGATCCCTTGAGCTGCAGTCTGGAGACCCAGGATAAAGTCTAAATGCCTTCAAGGCCCTTCATGCTCTTGCCAGTCTATCTCCTCTCTCCTCCCAATCCCTCCAGCCACAACCGACTTCCTTCCATGTCAGCCTCTCTTGCCAAGTCTTCCCACTTGCTCTCACTGGTATCTGGAAAGCTTTATCCTTCCCCTGTATCTGCCTCATCCTACTATTCTAGTTTTAATCGCTGCATAACAAACTGTCCCCCAAACTGAAGAGTGCAAATAACTGCCATTTCATTTTGCTCATGGACTCTGTGGGTCAGGAATTCAGACAGCGCAAGAGGGAGCAGTTTGTCTCCGTTCCATGGTGGCTGAGCCTCACCTGGGAAGACTTGAATGACTAGGGGATGGAATCATCTGAAGGCTTCTCCACTCGTGTGTCTGGAGCCTTGGCAGTGCCTGTATTACCTGGAGCACCTGTGTGTGTTCCCTCCACGTGTTTTGGGGTTTCTTGATCATGTGACAGTCTTAGGGTTGTTGGACTTCTTACAGTGGTTCAGTGTGACCTAGCCTTGGAAACCTACAGCCTCATTCCTGCATTCTAGTAGATACAAGTAGATCACGAAGACCAGCCCAGATTCAAGAGGAAGGAAATTTATGGGAGGAATGTCAAAGAACTTGTAGCCGTGTCCTAAGACCACAACAACGCACTGAGGTCTCAGTCACAGCTTAAACATCACCTCCTCCAGGAGGTGACCTGACCACACCCTGCTCCATGTCTGGATTAAGGGCCTCCTCTGTGTCCCCCCAGCCCCACTGTCCATCTCCATCAATGCATTTCCACCCCTGTGTTTATGGGTCTTTCTGCTCCCCAGACCTGAGGGTTCAGTGAGGATGGACCATGTCTGTTTTTTTCACCTTTGTACACCCAGCACCTAGCACAGAGCGTGGCAAAGCAGGCCCTTAATAAATGTATGTTGCATGGGTGAGCAAATGAGTGATTGAATGAGCTAAGGCATGGAGCCCAGTGCAGAGGCCATTCCTTCCTCATGAAGCTTACATACTAATTGGAGAGATACATACAAAATAAAACTTTCTATGATAAATGCCAGATAGTGATAAATGCTATTATGAACAATAAAGCAAAGTAAGGGGCTAGCATAAGGGGAGGTGATATTTTATATGAACTGTCAGGGAAGACCTTTTTGAGTTAGTGACATTGGAGCTGAGACCTGAAGGAAGTGAGAGAGCAAGCCTGGGAGAAGAGCATTTCAAGTAGAATGAACAGCATGTGCAAAGGGCCTGCAGTGGGTGTGTGCTTGGCAGTTTTGAGGAACAGCAAGGAAGCCAGGGTGGCTGGAGCATGGTGAGAGAAGGAAAAAGTAGCAAGGATGAGTCCCAGGGTGGGCCACACGCCAGATCACACAGGGTTTCACAGGCCCTGTTGAGGACTTTTGCTTTTAGTCTGAATGAGATGGGGGCCATTGGAGAGTTTCGAGGAGAGACGGTATATGGTCTGATTTATAGCTTAAACAGATTCCTCTGGCTGCTCTGTGGGTAACAAGACTGAATGGGGCAAAAGAGAAAGCAAGGAATTCAGCGAGGTGGCTGGTAAAGGATACTGGGCAAGAGATGATGGGGGCCAGGACCAGGAGGGTGGCCATGGAAAAGGTGAGAGGTGATAGGACACAGGACACATTTGGAAGATAGAACCAATAGGCTATAAGGGATATGAAGCTATGAGGGAAAGAACAGTCAAGTTTGCTGGCCTTAAAAGGCCAACTAAAGTAATATGTGAAGAAGTGAAGACGTGGGTGGGGGAGCAGGCTTGGCAGGATTGGGGAAACCACACTTCATTTTTAGACGTGCCAAGTTTCAGGTGCCAATTAGATATCCCAGTGAAGACGACAAGAAGGCAGCTAAACATAATGAGTCTGGCAGTGTCGGGATGGAGCTATAAGCTTGAGAAGCTACGGCTATGATAAGCAGAATTCTAAGATGGCCCCCAAGATTCCCACTCCCTGGTGTGCGTGCCCAACATAAGCTCTTCCTCTCGGTGTGGGTAAGACCCGGGAGCATGATGGTTGTCACTCTTGTGATTAGCTTACATTATTGGCAAGGGTGAAGGGACTTCATAAATGTGATCAAGGTAAATGTGATTAAATTAGTTGATATTTAGTGAATCAAAAGGACCATTTCCCTGGGTGAGTCCTTTAAAAGAGAGCCTTCCTTGAGCCAAGTGACTTGAAGGTGCAGAAAGATTCTCCTGCTGCTCCTTGACAAAATAAGCCTCCACACTGATAGAGGGCCTGTGAAGAAAATAACTGAGTGGCTTTTAGGAATCCAGAGTGGTACCAGCTGACAGCCAGGAAGAAAATGGGGGCCTCAGTCCTTTAACCACAAGGAGCCACCCCGTGATTCTGCAAGAGGACACTGAGCTCCAGAAAGGAATGCAGCCCAGCCAACAGCGTGACTGCAGCTTTGAGAGATCCTGAGCAGAGAACCCAGCTAAGGCATGCCTGGACTCCGGGCCCACAGAGATTATGAAATAATAAATGCATGCTGTTTTAAGCGGTTAACTTTGTGGCGTTTCATTACATAGGAATAGATGGCCAATACATCAACGTATAGGCGTTTTTAAAGCCCTGGAACCAAGATAGCTCAAATAGCCCCAGCCAGGAACCTGACCCGGAGATGAATCAAGAGAGCATGAACGGAGGGGGATTAGAGTGGGACACACCCTGCAACCTCTCCATCGTGCGCCCCTAATGCTTCCTACTCCTCTCAGCCACTAGGCGTCCCCAAAGTCCACATAAGCAGGTCTCGCCCCCACCTTTCACAGGTCAGAATCCATTTCCTTCAGAAATCGAAGGAACCAAAATAACAATAAATGGTCTCTCTTCTATTCGTATTTCCTCCTCCCCCACATCACCCGGGGGAAACTAAGGCCTACGAAGGGAGGCGCTTGCCCAAGGCCTGCAGTACTCTAGCACCGTCTCAGGCCTGGCGTTTTACACGCCCCCTGCCCTCCCCCTCCCAGGGCATCGTGAAGGGCAAACACAGACTTTTTAGCCTCTCTCTCCAGCTTGGGCCAGGGGAGGGACTGCGAATGAGAATGACATCAGCAGAAGGCCCCGAGTGACCTGTGGGCTGAGGCCGGAGTTTCTAATTGAGGCCGACTGGAAAGGGTGGAACGCGTGCAGCCCCGAGGTTGGGGCTGACGGTGTTGGTGGAAACGAGACTCCTCCTGAGGGAGTGGGCATCAGAGGTGCCCAGCTGCAGTTGCTGGGCCAGTGATCCCCTTCCCTTTGTCCAGCCCCTTCCACCATCCAGGCTGTCCAGAAGCAGACACTGAGACTGAGTTTGGGGTGCAAGATATTTATTAGGGATAAACACCTGTGAAAAGAAGAGGGAGGAGACAGAATTGGGTTCAGGAAGCCAAACTGCGCTGCTGGCCAGGCAAAGCCTCAGCCACCCTGGAGGGGCCCTGGGGTGAGGACCTGGGGGGGTGCAGGTACTCCCTGTGTCTGTCCCACCGTGAACTGAA
Organism: Lipotes vexillifer; assembly: GCF_000442215.2. NCBI lineage: Eukaryota > Metazoa > Chordata > Mammalia > Artiodactyla > Lipotidae > Lipotes > Lipotes vexillifer. The sequence goes on along the minus strand of NW_006771517.1, from coordinate 2,550,982 downwards.
GTGGCAGGCTTTTACACCTGTGCTCATTCGGACATCAGATGCAGGCTGCCCTGGGTGAAGTGACTCTCTTCCACCTTTTCTTTCTTAAAGGTTTTGTTTTGATTTGTGGTCAATCTTGCTTCCAATCAGAGGCCAAGAGGAAGAGCTCACTGTAATTCCTGTGGCCCCAAGCCCCCTTTCTATAGGTGCCCAGCCCTCCCAAACCTGCTTTAGTCCTCTTTTAAAGCATCTATGGGTATCCCAGTCCCCAAATACCCTCTCTGAATGAGACTTGCACACTGGGCCTTGGTTCTTACTGGGGAAACAGGCTTTGTCCAACCTTAGGAATTCATTGGATCTGGCAGAGGAAGAATCAGGCGGACAGGTGTAGGGGGACAAAAGTTTTGAAAAGCCTTCGTCTCAGTTCCCAAAACACACTGGTAAGAATCTCATGGGCAGGAATCACTGTGGCTTCTGCTGCTGCTCTTCAGTCATTCAAAACATCTACACTGGGGGCCAGTTATGTGCTAGGCATGGGGATGAACCCCACTACTCCACACCCTGAGCTGCCAGCCTAACACCATCTGCAGATTCAAACAGGGAGGGAGAGGCAAGCACCCTGAAGTAACACTTCACCAGGAGACAGAAACCAAAATTTGGGGCCCTGTCACTGACCTTGGCTGCTTGAATCCCCTTTACAAGTTGCTTCTGCACCTTGACCCTAAGTTTCCTCCTCTGGACAATGGAATAATACAATTTATGGAGGACCATGTTAAATGCTTCTCACCTCGAACTTCATTTTAACCTGTGAAGCAGGTATTATCATCATCCCTGCCTTACACATATGGAAAGAAGTCAGGGTGAAGTTAACATGCTCAAGGTCACATAGGTGCTCAGTGGTGGTGCCAGGCTCAACCCTGAATCTTAATCTTAAGGGCAGGGTCAAACTGGCCCCCTTGCACTAGGTGTGCCTGCACACGTGTTTCACTTGGTCCACAAGGATTTAAAAATATTTCACTCAGCTTTCATTTTGAAATTGAGATGTTCACAGAAACATCCAGATTTCCATCTTCTCTTGAAAAATCTAGCCCCCTGGCCACAGTGGGCTGCATTCCCACAGGGTCACAACCGGCCGGAAGTGAGCAGTTGCTCCCCTTGAAGTGGGTCATGAAGCCAGTGTCCACCCAGACTCTCTCATTTATGTCACCTGCCTGGCCTCTGCAGGGATGAGTCTGCCATCCTTAATGAAGACCAGGAGTCCTGAGATAGAGGGAGCAGAGAGGCCCAGAGGGGCCAGGTGCCTCCTTGCCCTGGAACCCCCAGCTCTTCCTGCATGGTGCTAAGTCACATGGACTTGAATCTGCCAAACTGTTTGGGGAGGGTTGAGGAAAGGCAAAGACATGTAGAAGCACAGGGCGAGATGGGGCAAATACACTTTATTCAGTCCTGGCAGAAGTCCTGCTGCGGGTGCCAGTGCCCCCTCCCCTCAGCTATAAGACTAGCTCTCCAAGACCACAGACAATGACATCTCTTCACTCACATGACGTTTTCTGGGATTTTTCATTGTCTTTTTTGTTGTTGTTTTTCTTAAAAAAAAAAGAAAGAGAGAGAGAGAGAAAGAGAAAAAGAGAGAAAGAGAGCGCGCGCAAAAAGGCCCAGAGCCGGAGCACCAAGCTTAAAGGAGGCAGCTGGTGGCTTTGTCAGCGACGGGAACGCGTGGGGCAGAGACCTGCAGAGACCCTGGGCAGGGGTCCCGGAGGACTCTGGGACCGTTTGTTCCTGAGATTTGTGTGTGTGAATGAGAGTGTGTGCACACCCAGGAGGGTGAACACACGCCGGTGAGATACAGGTAGTGAGGGCAAATGGGGCGTGGGGAGGCCGGAGGGGCGGGGCTTGAGCGGGGAGCTGGAGTAAGAGGGGTAACAGCATCAGGGGCAGGGTTTCCGAGGGCACCCGAACTGGATGCAGCAGCGCTAGGCGCAAACGGCCCAGGACTACTCTGACCCTCCCTTCAGTCTCACTGGCCCAGTCGATGGTCTCTCTGAAGCCAGCTGCTGAAAAGTGGGGCTCTTCTTGCCACTTCATCTGCTATTACGCCTCAGTCTCAACCCCCTAGTACCAACGTGTCTCAGTTTCTCCCACTGAATACTGTAGGCAGAGGGACCTAGATTACAGGAAGGGGCGGTGGGCTTAGGAAGGAGCCCAGGCTGGGAGTGTGCCCGGAGGTGATAAGGGCACTTGGGGGGGGGGGCGTGTGAAGCATAAGGACCCTGTCCCCAAACAAACTGTTACGTGTCTTGGTTCTGAGTTTTCTTTTTCTCTCCTGAAGGATTTCCAGAGAAAGACCCTGCCCCCAATTGCCAGGTGGGGGAAAGAAAGGTAGGCTTCTTGGAACCAAAACAAGCTGTAGAGGCAGTCATGCAGTCGGTGAGGGGTGGGTGCACGTGGGTTGGGCGACCCCGTAAGGTAAAAGGGGCCATGCCACTTGGGAGTTCCAAGCTCCATACCAACCCTTCCGGGCCGGCCAGTCTCTTTCTCCCCCTTCCGAGTGCTCCTCCCATTTAAGGCAGTGACGCCCCGTCGGGTTGAACGGAAGCCGTGGCTCCTGGATCAAAAGATTTCTCAGGATCGCTCTATATCCGCCCCCCTTCTTCCTGGATCTGACAGGGGCGTGAGGTTCGACTGGGACCAGCACACTCCTCCCAAGAAGCATTAAGCATGCGCGAGAAGGGGGCGGATCCCAGTGTTCCCGGGGAAAAGGAACGGGCCCCTCCCTGGGAGGGAGGGGCAAGGGAGGAGGGCGCGGGGCCGCCCCGCTGCAGCGCCCCCCAAACAAGACAGGAGGCGGGCCAGGCTAAGGCGGAGGGAGTCCGGAGCAAGGGCAGGGGCGTGTCCTCCGGCCGTGAGGAAGGGCGTGTGCAAAATGGGGGAGGGGTACAGGTCTCTTGGAAAGGACGGGAGGTGTATCGGAGGGGGGGGCTGGCTGCTGGTGGCTGTGCGGGAGGGGGTAAGATGGGGAGGGGCTTGGATGTCGGAGAAAGGGTGGGGGTTGGGCTGCCTTGGGGTGTGTCTACGGGGGAAGGGCATGTCTGGATTTGAAGGGGGTTGGGCACGTCTAGGAGGGGGGAGGCTGTGCGGGAGATGGGGTGCCAGCCTCGGCCTCCGAGGGGCCCCAATACCTGATTCCTGTATGTAAACAGCTGGTTTAGGGGGCGTGCGCGCCCCGCTGACGGTGGGCTCAGTAGGTGAAAACCAGGTCGGCGATGCTAGACGGGCGCCAGTCCCCTGCGATCATCTCGGTAACCTCGGGGGTGCAGTAGTCCGGGAACTCGAAGTGCGACGTGCCCGAGGGGGGCGGCAGGTCTGGGTCGCGGTCCAGGGCGCTGCAGTCCAGGCCGGCAGGACCGGGGGGCAGTCTGGACAGAAAGCCCAGCGGCTCCTCCCCCGACGCCACCGTCTCCTCTTCGCCTTCCTCCGTCGCCGCCGCCTCCTCCTCCTCTTCCTCCGGCTCCTCGTCCTCCGACGGAGTCGGGGAGGCGGCGGTGACAGCCGCCCCCTCGCCCGACGGCCCCTGGGAACGCTCCGCTTGTCCCCGGGCGGCCCGCCCCGCCGGGACCATCCTCCACAGCTCCCGCCCAGGGGTCTCGACCAGGCGCACTTCCAGCAGCTCCTCATCGTCGTCCTCGTCGTCGTCCTCGGGCGCCGCCGCGCCGCCCCCCAAAGGCCCTCCCGCCGCTCGGCGGCCCCCGCCCGGGCTTGAGCCGACTGCCGCCGCCGCCGGGGGGGCGGGGCCGCGCCTTGGCGGGCGCCCCCTTGCTCTTTTTGCGCGGCCGGTACTTGTAGTCCGGGTAATCCGCCATGTGCTTGAGGCGCAGCCGCTCCGCCTCCCGCACGAACGGGATCTTCTCCGAGTCCTGCAGCAGCTGCCAGCGGCGGCCCAGGCGCTTGGAGATCTCGGCGTTGTGCATGTCGGGCCACTGGTCCATGATCTTCCGCCGTTCGTGCTGCGACCACACCATGAACGCGTTCATCGGTCTCTTAATGTGGCCGCTCGGGGTCTTGCACCAGCCGGGCTCACGCGCCCCCTCCTCGGCCGGCCCGGGCCCTGGGGGCGGCGGCCCGCCGTCCCGCTTGGCCCTCGCGCCCCTCTGCTGCACCATCGCGCCTGGGCCCGGGGCCGCTAGACGCCGCCGGGGGCCGTCCGCATCCTCAGCGGCTGGGGGTGGGGGAGGAGGCAGCAGCGACGGAGGGGCGG
>NW_006771517.1:2546193-2546468 GCF_000442215.2 Lipotes vexillifer | reverse complement strand
TCCCCCTCTCCGTCTGCGGGCCGCTGCGGCGCGCGCGGGGCCGCCCCGTGTAAACACCGAGGTGCCCGCTTGGGCTGCGGCCGGGCCACGCCTCGCGCTCGGGCGCCGCGTCACCCGTTGCTGGGCAGAGAACCTGGTATTTGCATCTCCCAATCGCTGGCTGCCGAAGTGGGGCGGGGCTCGCGCTGCGGGGCTGGGCGGTCTTGTGGCTGGGATTGGGGGTGTCGGATGAAGTCGGTTTCTTTTCTTAGGCTGGGGACTAGCGGGAGAGTGGG
>NW_006771517.1:2517802-2546120 GCF_000442215.2 Lipotes vexillifer | reverse complement strand
GGGGGGGATACGCCGAGCGTGCTTCCCTTCTGGCTCCAGAAAGCCTGTCCCCGCCCCGCGTTGCCTTTGAAATTTTAGCTTACTCAGTGACACCTGCCGCCAGGTAGGACCTCCGCTCCCTCCTCTTTCTTGGGCGTCTTTTTTAGCCGCCCCAGAACAGAAGGTGAGGAGACCTAGGCTCAGGAAAGCTCCTTAAAGGGACAACAACCTCATCGTATCATTGATGTAGCCCCTGCCTAGTATCCAGCCATATAGGCGCTCAACAAATGTTTATGGGCCCAATGAACCGAATCCCTTTTATATTTTTCTTCTCTTTTGAGGCACCACGAGACACCTGAGAAAGAAGGGCACATGACGCCCACTTTCCAGGTAGGAAGCACCAAATATCTGCAGATTAGGGCTCGAATCCTAGGCTCGCGGTCCCAGCTCTCTTCCCTCAGCGCACGAAGGGGCCGGGGCACCTCGCCTAACCAGCCGAGGGTACTGAGTAGGACGAACTCTCCGTTTTTCACACGTCTCAGGCGAGGTTCGAAGATGCGTGGGTGCCCCATTCCCAGGTCCCACGCCACACCTAGACCAGCCTGGTGCCAGACTAGGGCGCGATGCCCCTCCCGGGTCTGGAGAAGCGTGCGCGGGCACGGGGGCGGAGCCAGGCCAAGGGGCGGGTCCGAGGCGCACGCTCGAGGCGCGTGGCGGGGAGGGGCTGCGCGCTCTCATCTCACCACGTGTGAGCCCGCTCGGGCATTGCTGGGCGTGTGCTGCCCCTTGGGGGAGGTCACCTTCACCGCGTAGTGGGCCCGGGCGATGGGTGGGGGCGCTGAAGCGTCCCTCCACGGAATCAGGAACTGGGAGGGGTCGGGATGGGGGTCTCTAGGGTAGCATTCTGCTGGGGCATAGTGGGCAGTATCCGGATTGGAAGGTGCGTGTCTCAGGCAGTAAACCTCACCCACCCCTGGGCGGGCGGGAGCGGAGAGCCCAGCCAGAGGGTGTGGGGTGGGGGAGGGAGGACCTGCGTGCGGCTCCGCAGACGCTGGGGGCGGGGTGATTGCTCTGGGTGCCCGGGAGGGAAATTGGATCTTCGCCGGCGGGAGGGGGCGACTCTTAAAGGCACAGGGCACTCGGAAGGAGAAGGCTCCGCTCTCGTCCAAATGGTTTCTCCGGCTACTTATTGGACGCTGAGATCTGGAGACCCCCGAGTTTGAATCTTAACAACGGTAGCTTGTACGGTTCATTGCTCAGTGGAGTCTGAATTTCTGTATTCATATCCGGGTGCCTCTTTTTGCGTGTCCTTAAAAATAGGAAAAAGCAGTTTCTTCCTCATATGGTTATTTTACAGATTAAATGGGATAATGGATGTAGACACATCCCTGACATCTAGTAAATGCACAACAAATATTAGTTATCAGAGACTCAGGGCACCACCAACCTAGAAACACCAACATAATAAGAAAAAAAGGCATCAAAGTAGTGATCCTGGGAAAAATAAAAGCTTTAAAAATTTTTTCCAACACTTTTACACTTTTCCTACTTAATATTTGTCTTATTTTAAATTACATAGGATGGGCACTGCTGTCTTTTCAGTGCTTAGGGCCTCTCAAAGGTCTTACTGTGGCCCTGTAGCCGCTGCCATTACTATTATTAGAGTTTGAAGTACTGGCCTCCTGGATATTCCTCAAACACAGAAGGCTTGGACCCACCTGAGGGCCTTTGTACATGCTGTCTCCTCAGCCTGGTAAACTCTTCACCCCCAGCCCCACATGGCTGGTCCATCTCATTCTAGCCTCAGTTCACATGGACTCTCCAGAGACGCCTGCCCTGACCACTCTCTGCTGCCGCCACCCACATTCCCCTGCATCTCAGGTACACAGAACTGTTGGTCTGTGACATTGTTATCATTGTCCATGATTAGTTCAATTCATGTTTGTATATATTTATTTATATATAATATAGTAAAAACCAGTGAAATCAGGGCTTCCCTGGTGGCGCAGTGGTTGAGAGTCCACCTGCCGATGCAGGGGACACGGGTTTGTGCCCCGGTCCGGGAAGATCCCACATGCCGCGGAGCGGCTGGGCCCGTGAGCCATGGCCACTGAGCCTTTGCGTCCGGAGCCTGTGACCCGCAACGGGAGAGGCCACAACAGTGAGAGGCCCACGTACCGCAAAAAGAAAAACAGAAAAACAAAAACAAACCAGTGAAATCAGCAACCCAGCACAGGAACTGGAACATGGATAATAACTCACCTTTCCCTATGAACTTCTCTCCCATCCCATCCCCTGCTTTCCCTCACCTGATGTAATGTCTATCCTGAGTCTTCCCTTACACTTAAAAAAAGCTTAGCAGCTTTATTGAAATACCAGAGCATTCATTCATTTAAAGTATACAATTCAATGACATATTAAGGGAGCTGTGCAACCATCACCACAATCAATTTTAGAATATTTTCATTGGGACTTCCCTGGTGGTCCAGTAATTAATACCCTGTGGTCTCAATGCAGGAACCCTGTGTTTGATCCCTGGTCAGGGAACTAGATCCTGCATGCAGCAACAAAGATCCTGCAACTAAGACCCAGTGCAGCCAAATGAATAAATAAACATTAAAAAAAAAACCAACAAAATATATTCTCTTGCCTTTAGCTTTAAAAAAAGGGTATCATGCTGTATGTAATACTCTGGTATTTACTTTCTCACTCAATATTATAGTGGCAAGATTCATCTAAATTATTGCACCTGTGTGGGGTTCATTCATTTTCCACTGCAGGAATGTACCACAATTTTTCTATCTAGTGTCCTGTCCCTGGACATTTGTATTATCGCCAGGTTTTTGCTCTTATGAGCAGTGTTCCTGTTAACAATCCTAAATGTGTTCCTGGTGCTCAAGTGCAGGAAGGTCTCCCAGGTATTTTATGGGAAGTGTAGTGGCTTCATCTGAGGATATGTGAGTGCTAACTTTTATAAGGCGATTCGAAACTTCCAAGTTGTACCAATTTACTTTTCCACAAGCAACATAGAAGAGATCCTCTTCGTCTACATCCTGTCCAAAGTTTGGTATTGTTAGACATCTTAATTTTTGCTTGCATTCTTCTAACTCATCACCCTTTCTATTTGCTTCATAGCATTCACCACATTCCGGAATTATTTTATTTGTTCACTTGTTTTTTGCCCATCTCCCCTCCACTGGAATGCCAGCTCAAAGAGGGCAGAGATTTTTGTCTGTTTTTTTTTCCTGCTCTGTCCCTAGGAGAGTGCCTGGCACACAGTGGATGCTCAATAATTATTTATTAAATGAAAGTCAGTGCTCTATCATAAGTGTGCTCAAATTCCTCCGGGAGCCCAGAGAAGGAAGTGAAATTTTGGAACTCAAAACCCCAAACTCCAGTCTGCCACTGGGATGTGGTATTTATCAGTGCACACAGGCTATCCTGAGTCCTTTCAGATGGGTGCCCCAGAGTCTAAACCTTGCAGGCCACAGGAGTTCAAGGCTGGGCTGACCACTGAGCTGTTCAATCCAGACTGTGGTAGATAGATGGTAAGGTTCTTGGAGAGATGCTGACCACTGCTGCCCCACTGGTCCAGGCCACCATCATCTCTTATCTGGGTACCTGCCCAGCCTCCTTTCTGGTCCCTGTACCCACCATATCTCCTTCCATTCCATTCTCCTCCCTGAAGCCAGAGTGATGGTGTCTTTCAGTCAAAAATCTGATTGTGCGTCTTCCCTTGTTAAAACCCACCAGTGGTTTCCCCATTACTCTCAAGATAAACACCAGACTTTCACCTGACCCACTAGGCCAAGCTTGGTCTGACCCCTGCTCACCTATCTGACCTCCTCTCCCAATTTCTCGGTCTTGATCCACTCTCTAGTCACACAAGTCTCATTTCAGTTTGTGGAACAAGCCAAGCCTCCCCACAGAGGGTGTTGTGAAGTCCATTCCCTCACCCTTTCCAGCACTCCTGCCTCTGACTGCCTCCTTAGAGCTCTCCTAACCCCATGTTCCTTTTCTTCAGTGCACCAGTGACCTGCCTAGCTCATTTGACACTCAGAACAGATGGCTCCCTTAAATGACATTATTTTCAGCAGCAGTCATGAAATACAATGAATAATACTAATGATAATGGCCAGAAAAGAAATGCAGATGGTGACAATACTCTTTTATTGAACTTTGTATACATAATCATGTCGGTAAAAATAAATATTACAGTACAAAAAAGGAAAAGAGTATTTGATCCATACTTTTCAATTATATTACTATATTTCTTTGAAAAATAAAAGAAAAAAACACACCCACACAGTGGTCTGTTGCAATAATAATTCCATTCCATCCCATTAATTACATTACAGTTTAAAAACAAATAAGAAATCACTTTAAAAATAAGAATCAATTTTAATATTAAATATATGATTCAGGGGCTTCCCTGGTGGTGCAGTGGTTAAGAATCCGCCTGCCAGTGCAGGGGACATGGGTTCGAGCCCTGGTCCAGGAAGATCCCATATGCCACGAAGCAACTAAGCCCATGCGCCACAACTACTGAGCCTGCGCTCTAGAGCCTGCGAGCCACAACTACTGAAGCCCGTGTGCCACAACTCCTGAAGCCTGCGAGCCTAGAGCCCGTGCTCCACAACAAGAGAAGCCACCACAATGAGAAGCCCGCTCACGGCAACGAATAGTAGCCCCCGCCACCCCCAGCTCGTGGCAACTAGAGAAAGACGGGGCACAGCAACAGAAGACCCAACGCAGCCAATAAATAAATTAATTAATTAAATTAAATTAATCTATAAAAAAAATATATATATATTTCAAATTCGGTAAAACACAATTTTACTAAATAATAATATTATATATAATACTATTTTACTAAATAATAAAATTTGCAGTTACCACGCTTGGCCGTTCGCTCTTTGTTTCACTGTGTTAAATTTTAAATACCACAGCTTCAAGTGGTCACACAGAATGACAGAATTGAAGCAACTCAAGTTCTGGTTCTTCAGCTTCCTAATCACTGTGCTATCATTGTTTATTTTGAATCTATTGTTTAAACACAGCCATATGTTGTACCAAAGGGGCTGGAGACACAAGTACTCAGGAAGTGAGCTTGAACAATTCTGGACTGTTACGAACTTATTCTCAAAACTAACGCGTGTAGCTGTGTCTGACTTGGTGTGTGTTAGGGGCTGAATGTATAGCTGGGAGTGCTCTGAATTATCTTCCTTGTAGGCGATTATGTTTATTAGTGTACAAATGATTAAAATATGCTGATTCGAAGCTTACAAATATATCATTAGGACTCAAGGTAGACCAACAAGTTGATTTTCAGAGAGGAGTGTCTTACACTGACATGGTTTAGAATGGCGGGCACATGGTAATAATAAAATGCAGAGAGATGTTCAATCAGTTTTATTGTTCTCAAATTCTCCGCAGACAATACACCCTTTCATTGCCTGCAGAGCCCCACTTGGTACACCACAGCAGAGCAGAAGCTCCATGGGATCAAAGGACCCACCTAATTTCCACTCTCCCCAGCACTTAGCAGATCTTGGCACAACACAGACTCTCAATACCTGTTCAGTGAAGGGAGAAAGGAGCCAAATCGGGTGTGGGCATGGCTGTCACAGACACCATCATGCAACTCCACCCACCCCAACTGTGTCTAGCTCTAAAACATCAGTCTTTGAACCAGCACGGTCCTCAAAGACATTCATAATAAAGAGGGAGAGCAATAAGAACAAGGTAATTCATTTCTTGATTCATCTAAATGTCTTCTTTGAAAAATTCAAAGATTATGATCGTGTGTGTGTGTGTGTGTGTGTGTGTGTGTGTGTGTGTGTGTGTATGTACATTACAGGGCTCTTTTACTGAATAATGGTATAGAACTGCACATGGGGCTCTTGAACACTTAAGTATGACTACTGCAAATTGAAATGTGCTACAGTGCAAAATTCTCACTGGTTTTCAAATACTTAGCAAAAAAATTAAAATATCGCATTAATAGTTTTGAGATTGTAACGTTTTGGATATATTGGGTTAAATAAAATATGTTAAAGTTAGTTTCACCTGTTTCTCTTATTTAATTTTTTTTTTTTTTTTTTTTTTTACTTTGCTTGCATTATATTTCTAAGAGGCAGTACTAATAGAGAAGATGGAGGTTTTCCTCATCCTTACTTGGCAAAATAAAAAGTTGGCAATTTTTGTCCATCTCCAAATTTTGAAATGAATAGTTTTTTTCAGGAGTGAGAGGAGTTTTTTAAACTTCTCTGTGAAATCCCAAAGTCTTAAAGATCCTGACGGAATTCTGGGTTGCCAGTCCATAAGATGTAGCTTGAGACTCAGAGAAGCACAAGGCAGCAAGGAGAGACCAGAACTGGAGGCATGTTCATGGGGAGAAGAGGACAGCATCAGGGGCATTTTAGCAGCACCAGCAGGGCTGATGGAATTGGGGAATAATCAGATTGGGGGAAGGAAGGGGACGGTGACTAGATGGAGGGGCTGATTTTACCTGGGCAGTGGGTTCCATCTGGTGTCTCACAACACACCCCATCGGTACAACTCCACATTTCCTGGAGTACAATTCCCACAACCTGACTCTGAAATTCATTAGACTTTTCCTTTGGAGGTGACCATATTCTTTATCATGAAAGGGGACACTATTAATAATTATGCTGGAACAACAGAAATAAACTGGGACTGCCTGGGGAAACTGGGAAATAAGTCATTCCCACCTTATTGGCTAAATATAGAGGACTCCCATAGGTGACTCAGAAGTCAAGCATGGAAATACTGGGGCTTTAAACAATCAAAGCACCCAGGATTTGAAGTCAAACTTTGTTCAATGTCATGAGTTTTTAGGGAGTTACTTCAACTCATTTGCCTCAGTTTTCTCATCTGCAAAATGGGAGAGCATAATATTTCAGGACATGGAGCATGGTAAAGAGTCAGTGAGTTGTGGGACTTCCCTGGCAGTCCACTGGCTAAGACTCTGCGCTTGCACTGCAGGGAGTGCTGGTTTGATCCGTGGTGGGGGAACAGAGATCCCACATGCTGCGTGGCGCTGCCCAAAAAAAAAAAAAAAAAAAAAAAAAAGTCAATGAGTTGTAACAAGAGCAACAACAAAAGTACTCTATTGTGTGTATTCCCTTTAAAAGAAAATGTACAAAAAGGCAAAACTATAGAGACAACAAAAAGATCTAATGGTTGTCAGGGTTTGAGGTGGGGAGAGGGTTGAATAGGTGAAGCACAGGGGACTTTTTAGGGCAGTGAAACTCTTCTGTATATTATAACGGTGGAAACAAGACCTTATGCATTTGTCAAAACCCATAGAACTATTCATTAGAAAGAGCAAATCTTAATGCATGAAAAATTAAAAAATCATTTATGACTGGGGAGAATCCCCAAATGGAATACAGAATGTGACAAAACAAACTGTATTACAAATGTATGAAACAACCTCATTAAAGGGGGTGGGGGAAAGGAACTTGACTTAAGCAACTTTAGAAATGAGCGGGGTCTGTAAAACTAAAAGCAAAAGAAAGTGTACATAAAGTTGATAACGTTTCCCAAAGGGGTATGGGTTAACAATGCTGATGCTGCTATACATTTTAACTGGTGAATGGTGGGATCCAGGTTTCTCATTGTTGGAGTGGGAATTTACAGATGAGCAAGGGGAGGAGGCTAGAATGATTCATGTGGTAATGGATTAGAGCTGGAAATATAAATAGGACCTTACCTTTAGCTTAATATAGATGCAGATGGTTCATACAGAAATATTCTTAGATATGTTTATGTACACAGGTTAGCATATACACATATATTTCTTTGCTCTGTTAGTTGAAATAGGAGGAATCTGGACTTTTGAGAAACAGCTAATTCTAGGACTGGGGCAGGGGATATACAAGATGAGTCTGGGGCAACATATAGTGCTAGAAGGTAAGGAAGTGCTCAAGAATAACAAAAGACACACAAAGATGGGAATATGTCAAAGGGACACCGGAGCCAACTAAAAGAGCTGCCAAAGGCCAAATCTGGACCAATTTGAGCAACAAAATTAAGCAGTACTGGATTATAACTGAAAGTATGAAATAAGTATCTATGAGTCCATTGATGTAAATAAATGACTAAATAAATAGAGGAAAAGAAACACATCCTCAGTGCGGAAAAACTCCAAATAACTTACATAGATACTCCACCTTCAAGGGGGTAGAACATTACTCCCCACTCCTTCAGTGTGGGCTAAGCATAGTTACTTTCTTCCAAAGAGGAGAACACGAAAAGGGGTAAAAGAAGAGCAACTTTACAGAGGAGAAACCTGACAGACACTACCTCAGCCAGGTGATCAAGGTCAACACCAAAAGTGATAAGTCCTGTTGATGTTTGAGAAACTGCCACAGCCAAGAAAAATCTAGGAGACATGAGATAAATGCAATGTGGCATCCTGGATGGAATCCCGGGATAGAAAAAGGACATTAAGTAAAAACTAAGGAAATCAGAATAATAAACTATTAATGGTAACTAATGCACCTTATTAATGTAAGATGTTGATAATAGAGGAAAGAGGATGGGTGGGGCATATAGGAACTTTGTATTATCTTTGCAATTTTTCTGTAAATCTAAAACTGTTCTAAAAAAGAAAGTTCATTTTTAAAAAGATGGCAGTGTTTTAAAAACACATTTAGTTTATTTAGACTTTAGAGTGTTAAAGCAATTACATAGTCTGCCTTAAAAATGGAACTTCAATGGATTAAGGGAAATATTCATTTATCCTACAGTTTTAATATGTTTTGTCCAATAAAAGTCAGCTACCAATTGCTTAGGTCAATGTCTCAATGACTCAGCGTCTTTCATTTGTATGCATTTGAAATACAAACAAGGAAAGATGACTAGCTTCTTGATCATTTAAAATTAAATGAAAATACCTATATTGAAAGGAATCCACGTAGAGCAGATATCAACCCCATTGCCTAAATTTTCATTGCCTAAAATTGTTTTAGTAGAGGAAGACATATGTTGTTGTCTAATTGGAACAGTTTTGCTCTCTTAAATAAAATACCAGCCAAAGATTATTCAGGCTGCAACTGACAGAGGCTTTACTGCTAGTTCCTTCTAATTTGGAGAATTCCTTTTTTTGAAAAATCGAGTCTTGCTGCTTCATTGAAGCTGGAGGGAGTGCAGGACCGAAGCTCACTGGCGGTGTCCCTGAGCGGAAGGCAGGACTCTAAGCCAAGGGACCTGCCCATTGGTGGGCTGCCGGGCAGCTGTGGGGCGGGGACGCCTGGGATGGAGCTCATAGCCCATTGGCTGCGTCGCTGGAGGATGGTGTAAAGGACCGCCAAGGCCTGTGCTGCCGGTTTCCACGGCAACGGAGGCTTGAAAGAGCCACTCAGATTTCGGCGTTCGTTCCCAACTCCCCCCTTCCGGAGGGGGGATGGGCGGCCTGGATTTGAGGGCTGGTGGAGGAGGCGTGGGGGCTGGGAGTTAAGGGGACAGGGCTTTCCTCCGACCAAACCAACCTAGCAAAGCAGCATCTGAACTGGGTTCGAGAAACCTGGCCTGCGTGCTCACTGGAAAAAAATCAGACAAACAGAAAGGCGTTAAAGACGAAAGAGAAAAATGACATATAATTCCATCCTCCCTTGACCTCTCCATTGGTAACATTTTGCATGTGAACGAACACAAAGCCTAGCACAGAGTAGGAACGAGACACTTAGTGGGAGGGAGGAAGGGAGGAAGGGAGGAAGAAACAGGAGAGAAGGAGGGAGGATCCCTGATGTGGGCAACGTGGCGTGAGACAAGTGCCCGCCCTTTGAGGCCGAAAGTCTGCAGACAGACCTGACGGGGTATGACAGCCTTCAGTATGGGGGCTTGAAGGAGAGAGGTCTCGCCGGCGCACTGGAAGGACGGAGGAGGCGGCAAACAGGATCGGGACTAGGCATTTGGGAGACCTATCTCTGTAGTAAGACCGGGTTCACATTCCCAATGGCCCCAGATGACAGTGCTTCAACTCTCCAGATACCAGTGTCCTTGTATTTGGGGAATGATAAACAGTACCCACCTCGTTGTGTTGGTGTCAGAACTGAGTTAAGATAATGCATGTCAACCTCTTAATACGATGCCTGAAACATAGTAAACTGCAGTCACCAGCAGCTATTACCTTAATTGAAGACAGGGTAGGATTTGACTAGGTGGAGAGAATAGGGGGTTATCCTTATGTGGGTGAGGAGGGAGGAGCAGTGTGGAAATCTTACAAAAGAGACCGGTTCGGATGTCATATAGAAAATCATGGGAGATGATAGCCAGAGGACAAAAAGGAAAAACTAACGACGAGAGCTACTGTTTACGGAGGGTCTGGCACTCTGCCAAGCCCTTTCCATGAATTTTTATTTCATTTTCTCATCAGCCCTGATAAGGTAGTTACCATTGAACACATTTTTCTGGTAAGGAAACAGGCCCAGAGAGCTTACATTGCTTGTCTGAGCTAAGAAATGGTACAACCAAACAGGGGCATTTGTAGTGCCCAGGACAAGAGGTCAATTGGAGGCCCATATACCACGCGTCTCTGTAGTTAGAAGTGATACATCCATCATCAATCTAAGGTGTTAAATGAAATATGTTATATTCTCCTCCTTGACGGATCTACTTTCACAACAACCTGGAAAAGCCAGGTTCGAATTAGAATTCCAGGACCCTTGGAGGTCTGTGCCAGGGTGTGTTGGCCCAGCGAGGGCTACCCCCTGGATCCTGCATCCAACCCCTGTCCAGCTACCTCCTATCCCATCAGTGAGGGACCCAGCACGTATGAGTGGACACCCCAGCCGCCACATCCAGCTGTCTCTTGCAAACAGCTACTCTGAGACCTAAGCCTCAGGTCTGTAAGGGGTGCATCAGGCAGTGCAAACTGCCCTCAGCTGAGATGAACCCAGGGTTGAGGCCACGAAGGTTCTAACTGAGCTTAGGGGTATTTTGGAAGGGAATTCTGGGGCTTCAGAGAATGGTCTGGAAAGGGAGGGCACAGACTCTGGGTGGGCAGTTCCTCTTGTGCCTACAGATTCCCACCCCACCCCCTGAGGAGGGGCAGAGCTCAGGGCCAGAGCTACTCTTGCCAGGGATAAGGGAGTGTTTTGTTGAAGCTAGGCATTCACAATCCACTGTGCCTCACAGTGCGGGGGACATGCAGGCTAAGTCTCAATGATATGCCCTCAGAGGAATAGGGGAGGATGGGCCTGACCTCCAGGCTGAAGGAAACCCTTAACAAAAGTGAGAAGACTGAAGGAGTGAATTCGATTTTTTTTTTTAATTTGTTATTATTTTTTAATTGAAGTATTGTTGATTTACCGTGATTCAGGTGTACAGCAAAGTGATTCAGTTATGTATGTAACTTTTTCAGATTCTTTTCCATTGTAGGTTATTACAAGTTATTGAATTTAGTTCTCAGTGCTATACAGTAGGTCCTTGTTGTCTATCTATTTTATATACAGTAGTGTGTATCTATTAATCCCCAAATTTGAATTTGCTTTTTGAAGATGAATGAATAAGCCCTTATTCAGTAGAGAGTCAGTGACAGGTGTGCTAAGGGATACTTTGAGTGTCATTTACAAAGGAAAAGGAGGATGCACACTACTGTATATAAAATAGATAAACAGGGCTTCCCTGGTGGCGCAGTGGTTGAGAGTCCGCCTGCCGATGCAGGGGACACGGGTTCGTGCCCTGGTCCGGGAAGATCCCACATGCCACAGAGCATCTGGGCCCGTGAGCCATGGCCGCTGAGCCTGCGCGTCCGGAGCCTGTGCTCCGCGACGGGAGAGGCCACAACAGTGAGAGGCCCGCGTACCGCAAAAAAAAAAAAAAAAAAAAAAAAGAAGATAAACAACAAGGACCTACCATACAGGGAACTACATTCAATATCTTATGATAACCTATAATGGAAAAGAATCTGAAAAAATATATATATGTAAAACTGAATCACTTTGCTGTATAACAAACTAACACAACATTGTAAATCAGCTATACTTCAATTTAAAAAAAGGAATAAAAAAAGGATAAGGAGGTACATATCCTGATCTGTAACCACAGCCAAGTAATTTCTAGATCATTCGTGCAATAAATATTTATTGGGCTTTTACTGTGTGCCAGGCACAGTGCGAAATGTTGGAACTATAACCAAGAGCAAAAAAAGTCCTGGTCTCTGCCCTCTGGGAGCTCAAAATTGAGAGACAGGCAGATATTAATCAAACCGTGGCATAAATAAACATGTCATTGTACCTGCAGTGACCACTATAAGGAGGGGAGTGTAAGAGGGTTTTGTCTAGAAGGTTAGGGAAGGCTGCCGTTAGGAAGTGGCATTAGAGTTGAGCGCCAGGGAACATAAGGGTTAACCACGGGCCTGGGAGGGTGAATTCCTGGAATGAGTAGCAGAAGCCCAGCCAGGGTGAGGGGGTGAGACCCAGAGGATGCTGAGCGACCAGGCAGGGCCTGGTGGGCCCCAGGGAGGACACAAAGTCTTTGAAGGTCTTTTAAGCTAGGGCTTAATGTGATCAAATTTTGTTTTGGGGACGATTTTCCTGGGTGGAAGGAGACCAAGCTTGGAAGCAGGGAGACCAGTGAGTTGGCTTGGCTGCTCTAGAGTTTTAAACTTTCCCATCAAAATGTCTTATTTTTAAAGGTAGAGGAAATGGACTCCTGTTTCTACAGAGTCTACAGGAATTTCTTTGAAGTCTTGTGTTGTGTTTTGCATTTTTGAAAAAAAATTTTTTTTTTTGCCAGAGATAGTACATGAAATAGTTAGAAACAAAACCAAAGAAACCCCCCAGGGATGTACCGTGGAAAATACATTTTCCTTCCAGCCCCAATCCCAAATATCCAGTTCTTCTCAGAAGCAACAGTTATCAATTTCACTAATATCCTTCCAGATGATTCTATACATAAATAAGCATATGTATATATTTATTCCATCATTTTAAAATGTAAAATATATATCAATTATCACATGGTACACTTTAAATATCTTACAATTTTATTTGTCAATTACACCTCAACAAAGCTGAAAAAAGTAAAATTAAAATGTAAACAGTAGCATACCATACCTTGCTTTGTTCACTTTAAAATGTGTCTTAGATGGTTTTTAATAGCCGTTCATTTTAACAGCTGCATAGTGTGACACTATTTGAATGTGCCATAGCCTAACTACTATTGATACATAACTGATAATCAGGTTGTTTCCAGTCCTTGGTACCTTAAGTAATGCATCAGTGAACATACATAACATCTGACATATAACATCTTTGTGCACCTGTCCAAGTTTAGCTATAGATTCATTTCCTATGACTGCTGTGTTAAAGATTATGTAAATTTAAAATTTTGATAGTGCCAAACAAACTGCTTTCCAAAGATGTTGGTCCATGTTTTATTTTAAAACTCTGCAAAGTTTGCATTCTCCTCCATAATATATCTGTTTATTTTCATGAAACATGTCCTCCCCCAAATATTCTTAGTCACTCTGACAAGCCAGCAAGTGGTGCTGTATGGATCCACTGGCTCTGCCCACGTCTGGTAACGCTCGCTCTCGTGGAATTCCACCTTCAACTTGGTATGATCCGACTCCTTAGCTTCCTCTTATACCGTTCCACACTCCATCATACTGAACTCCTGGTTGCTCTTTGTCAGCCATACCTGAAGTTGACATGAAGTAGGGAAATGGGCACTCAGGCTGAGAATAAAGTCTCAAAGGGGCCCAGAAGCCTCTTGCAAAAGGAGTTGTATGCTAGGCTGACTCCCTAGAGCAGTAGAGAGCCCCAGAGGGAGTAAAAGGGTCAGAGTGCTAGATTGGCATTTTAGGAAGATTACTTGTTCCTTAGCCCACCTCTTTCTCCCAACACTCTAAAAGGCCTTCACCAATGACCTCCACATTATTCAATCCAATGGGCACTCTTCAATCCTGACTTATGAATCTTGACATTTCTCAAGGCCAATTTTACTTGACCTCTTGCAGCACTCAATACATTTAATCCCTGCCACTTATAACTATCCTCCCTTGGTTTATGTGTCCCTACACTCCTGTTTTCCTTCTCCCTTTCTGGCTGTCCTTTATTAATTTGTCACGATATCTTTTTCCATCAGGGAAAACTCTCACATATCAGAGTCGCATAAGGTATGGTCCGTGTTGCTATAATCTTTGTCCCCTATGCTTTTTCTCATGACCCATTAGGAGATTATAAAATCAATTTCATGGGTCACATAAGCATTTATAAAAGAATGAAGCAATAGAATAGAAAATATCAGAGCACACCACCCACAGAGATAATATTATTTCTTTCTATATATAAACTTGTTTCTATAGAAACTTGTTTCTATATATAAACTTGTTTATTTATATATAAGTATACACATGTATATGTATATGTTGGATGGCTGCAATGTAAAATGTATACCTTCTGTGGAATGTGGTTAAAGAGTTTGAAAACCATCGCTATAGGACACCTGTGTTTATATCACAAGCCCAGACCTCTCCTTAGAATTTAAGGCCTGTGGATATTGAACCACCCATCCCACACCTTCTTTTAGACATCCTCTACGGGGATCGCAAACTCAGCACAGCCAAAGTCAAACTAAAGACCTTCATCCCAAACTTGGATTTTCTCCTCTATTCTACACCTCAGGGAGTGGCCCCACTATCTATCCAATTGCAGAAGCTGGAAACTTGGGTGTCATCCTTGGTACTTACTTTTCCTCCAGCCTATGTCTAAGTCTTGTTGACTTAAACTCCTAAAAATCTCTTTACCCTGCCTGCTTTTCTCTATCTGCATCATCCAGGTCCAAGGTACCCTCATCTGTCACCTTGGTAAACTGGACTTCTCTACACTTGGGCTTCTCTCTGACCCATTCTCTACAAAGTATCCTGAATGATCTTTTAAAAATATATCCCTGATCGTGTCACTTCCTTGCTCAAAAAATTTTCAATGGTGCCTCATCATTCTTAGACTCAAATTCTAAACATGGCTGAGCAGACCTCCCCAAGAGATCTCCAGTCTTATTTTGTACCATCATCTCCCTCCCCGTCTCTGCATTGTAGCCACACTGGCTGTGCCAGATGTGGATGGTCGGCAGACAGCTCCCATTCCCACTGTTAATGTGCTTTCTGTGCTACTCATGCTGGAAAGCAAAAGCATTTCCTGACTCCCTTGCAGCTAGGGCTCCAGCAATTAGGTACACTTACATGAGGTTTGGAAGGTGGTAGTAGGCAGAAGTCAAACAATTTTGGCTGTTTTTGCTTTTAAGTAAGGTTGTGGAGACGCTAGTGTATGATCTCTGGCTTCAAGGGCTTGACATTCCACTGTTCTAGCAGTAGCATTGGCAGTGGCATCCTGTCCTTGAGTGGCAGCTTCCGCAGTGTGTCCTCAAACTCGGCCTTTCCAGTGATGGCCTCCTGGCTCCTTTCTGACTGTGAGAGAGGTACTAGCTCCCCTGGTAGGTCAGTTCCATGGTGTTCTAGGAATCATTCCTAATATCCAGCCTAGAGCCCATCACTTTCCTCAATACCTAGAGTGGTTTGTTTCTAAACACTGGCTTTCATTTGGTTTCTAGAATCCACTGTGCCTCCTCCCACTATAGGGTTGTTATACTTGTTATCCTTACGCAAACCTAGGCTCATACCCTTACCACCACTTAACCCCCACCCGCACCTTTCAATTAACTTCTTATATAATCTTTTGATCTCAGTTCAAACATTTTGTCTGGGAAGTTATCCCTGATCCCCCCAAGAACAGATCAGTTTTCCTTATTAAACATGTCACTCTGTATGTTTCTTTCAATGCATTATTACAGATTATATACTTGTATGACTCTAGAATTCCAGCCCCAAAGGGCTTGACTATTTTGCTGCAATTCGTTGCCTTGAAAGAGTTGGTGCTTAACATACGAATGTTAAGAGTGTTAAATGAATGGAATGAAGGCGGCCAGAGTGGAGGGTGTTAGGACAAAATCAAGCCTTTTAACACACTGACAAGCCCTGTCACTTCCCCTTGGCCTTTTCCCAACCACATCTTCCTGTGACTCTCCAGCCAGCCTGAACACACCCTGTGCTCTAGCCTCCAGGTCTTTGCACAGGCTGCTTCTGTTGCTTGAATATCTTTTCCTTCTTTACTTGACTCCTTCATTTTGCAGGTTTCAGTCCAGACATCATCTCTTCTAGTAGAACTGCATTTGAGACAATTCTACGCTCTTTTCTAGAACATTAAAAAATAGTTATTATTATTTAAAAAATTGCTTCCATGTTACTTATCTGTAGCTCCCTCTGCAAGTGCACAGTCTTATTCACGGGTGTATGCAGAGTGCCTTGTGTGCACGGGTCTGGCTCTTAATGGCCTTCAGTATTGTAAGCTGAACAAATGAATGTCAGCTAGTCAGCCAGCCTCAGGCTGGGGATCTCCACACACTTCCCAGGAGCCCATGAACAGTGAGGGATTGTAAGTTGGGGGCTGCTGGATCAGGAGAGGAAGCTGGGGGAGGTTTGTTCTGCTCCAGCCCGTGGCTCAGTCCCCAGACTGCCAGGCTGGAGGCCCTGAAGCGGATAGGGGGGCGGGGAGGGGAAGGGCAGGGAAACAGTTTCTTCCTCTGCTCTCTCCAGTAGAGTTGGGGGGGAGGGGCAGAGAGGGAAGATTCCTTCCAAGGAGGCTCCTTGGCACAGTGCCTGCTAGGAGGAAGGGGGAGGGGACTATGATGAATACAGGCTTTTTCCCCCCACGTCAGGCCTCCAGCACAGTGCGGGAGGGAAACCCGTGGCAGAGGAGGGGGAGAGGAGGAGAGAGAGGACAGAGGGAGGGAGGGAAGGAAGGAGGAGGGAAGGCTGTGTTTGCCTTGGGAGACAGGAAGGAGAAAGGCTGAGCTGGCTCTGAAAGGCAGGATGCTGAAGAGCCAACCAGGCCTCAACTGTACCAGATCAGCTCTGGAAATACCCTCAAATCACTGAGTCAGAGAATCAATACACCGGGAACATTAATTCTTAGGATCAGATCATCTTATCATCTCAGGGCTAGAAAATCCCTCAGAGGGTTGTGTCCGGAGTCTCCAGGGCTAGCTTGGAGGAGTGAGTCAGCTCTATGGGAAATTTCCTGGACCCTTTCTCTCTTCCTCCCTTAGAGTTGGGAGAGATGGCATTTTTTCTAAAGCCCATGAATACTTTGTATCCAATTCAGTACACTTCCAATAACCATTATGATGATGAAACTGACATCCTACCTCAGTTTTTCCCACTGGTTTGCAATCTCCTGAGGGCAGTCCCTCTCAGTCATGTTAGTACCATTCCGAACTGTGGTCTCAAACCTGGCTGCCCATCAGAGTTGCTTGGGGTGCTTACTAAAAATATTTCACTCACTCCAGTGATTCCCATTGCTCAGAACTGAGTTAGGACTAAACACTTTAGTTTTAACAGTATGCTAAGTGATTTTGATGCAAAGGTTTAGGTAACAACTCCCAAGGGCCCGGGAAATCATAGTAGGTGTTAAGTGTTGCCTGCGGGCTGGAAATGTATATGCAGAGTAAACAAATGGTGTGTGGGAAGCCTTGGTTGAACTAGGGTCTGTGAACCTATGCATCTAACATTTTGAAAGGAAATAGTGCAGCAGTGTTAGCAATACAAAAGATAAATATTTATTCAGAACAAAACTTTAAACAATCGATTTTACATTCTAAGCCACAAGAAAATAGCAAAACATAAAGGAAAGACAAAAACTATAAGAAAAGCAGTGTACTGTCTTTTCTACTTTAACTTGATAACACTTAGTAGACCCAATAACCTCTAGCTTGGCCTATTTCCCAAGTACATTTTAGAGTTAACAGCTCATTGGAATTCCGTCTTTCTCCTGAGAGTCCGGAGGTTGCAGGTGAGCTCCAGTCGGCTGCTTCTCTGGGGACGCTAGCTATTGAGGCTAAGATGCAAATGTAAACCTTTCTTTACTCAGGAGCACCTCTATTTCTCACTGATGGCAATGAACGGGGAAGGGGGGAAGGGGAAGGCCACAAAGGAGCAGGGCTACTTTAATCCAGATATGGTACCCCAGGGGGCAATGAGTACACCCTGGATTATGTTCCTTTGTCCCTTCCGTATCTCCCAAGTATTCTGAAGCTCCTGCCAAGTCTTCTGCTTCCTTCCGCAGATGATTTCTTAGCATTCCCCTGGGCTCATTATTCTGGAAAGAGCAGACTTTCTGGGCCCTCAAGTGTTGAGGAAAATGTTGTGGGGTGTGAGAGGTAGTGGAATGAGCACCGGGCTTGGGGTCAGGGAACTCTACTCTAGGCTAGCTCTGGCACCAGACAGCTATGTGATTTTGACCCAGTCATTTAACCTCTCTGGTCCTGTTTCATCTGTTGGAAAACCAGTGGATTGGTCTAGACCAATTTTTAGGTCTTTTCCAGCAGGAAAATTCTAGATTCCATGATTCTGTGAAGAATGGTTTCTGAGCCACTGAAAGTGCTGTCACAAAGTCCATGCATTTTAATGCCATAAGAGAGGCCCTTGGCCACCATTCAGAGCTTATTGACTCAGGTTACATACACTTCTAACAACACTGGTTTCACAAATTCTCAGACCACATAGATTAGAAGCAGCAAATTAAAAGGGGACGGGATGAGCTGCAAAAGATAGACACCCTGACAGAAGCCAGGGTCAACAATGTTCTCAATTCAACAAACATTGATGGAGTGCCGACCATGTGCTGGGCCCCTACCTAGCACTGGGGCACAAAGATGAGCAAGGCAGCCGGAAGAATGAAAATCCGGGGAGAAGACATGGGGTGGGGAGTAAAAAGTACCAGAAAAAAAATCTCCAAATACAAAAATGAAAATAAATTTTAAACAAGGGAGGGGAGACATATCTGCACACTACAGTTGTCGGTCGGTAGTCGTTACTGATGACAGAGTCACCAAATTCAGGAAAGGCTGAAATGGAGTAAACTCAGTTTAGGAAGGCAAAGTGAGATGTCTCTTGTAGTTTTAAGATCTCCTTCAAAAACGATAAAAAATGGTTTAAAAAAAAGTTTTGGCACTTAAGAGGGGTAAGCTGGCTCTGTGTTCACCCTGGCAGGCAGGCGGGTGTTCAGTGCCCGGCCACACCGGTTAGTTGAGCTGCCACGGAATTGTGAACCGCTTTGGGACACTGGGCAAAGGCGTGTCCTCGTTTGCCACAGAGGTTACACACGATGCCCTTCCGGCAGTAAGGGCTCAGGTGCCCCTCCTCCCCGCACCTGAAGCACCTGTCCTGTGTGCAGCTGCCACTCATGTGGGTCCGGGAACCACATTTAAAGCACGTCTTGGGCTGCCCCTTGTACCAGCTGTAGCCCCTCTCGGCCCCCAGGAAGAAGGCCCCCGGCAGGTGCCTGACCCCACCCTCCCCCTGGCGCAGCTCGATCTCGCACTTGTACTCCCCGGTCCAGATCCCAAACCTGTCGGTCACTTTCACCGGCACGGCCAACACATCGCAGTGGCGCTTGAGCCAGGTCACGATGTCCTCCACGTCCACCGTCTCGTTCCGGAAGAGGATGAAGAGCGTCTTCAAGCTGGACTTGCTCCGCCCCAGCACCACAAAGTTCTCCCAGCAGTCCTCCTGCTCGCGCTTCTCCTCGTAGACGCGTAAGAATAGGGCCAGCTTCTCCGCCGAGCGGAAGCTCACGTCGAACTCCCGGCTGCCAGGGATCTGAATGACCGCGTAGATGTCGCTCGGGTCCATGCCGATGGAGCGCAGGATGAGAGCGCCCACCACGAAGTCCCGGGTTGGGCAGGCGCCCTCGTCTCCCTGGAAACAGATGCGCACGAGGAAGCGGCCCTTGCCCGGGCCCGCCGCGGGGCCAGCCGCCGTCGCCTGCTCGTCCTGTGGGGGCCGCTCGGCCGCGTCTTCGGCCGCGTCGGGCTTGGCCGGGGCCGCCATGGCCGCCACTTCGGCCTTCTTCCTCCTGGCCGCCTCGGCTGCGCCCTTCTTCTTGCGGGCGTCCGACTTCGGCCTTCTTCCCCCTGGCCGCCTCGGCTGCGCCCTTCTTCTTGCGGGCGTCCGTCGCCTCGCCGGCCGGGTCTCTCCGGCGGCCCTTCGGGTCCCCGCGGCCGGCCGGTGGAAAGTCACCGAGGCCCGGCGCCGCCAGGCCCGCGGGGACGCTGAGCCCGCCGCGCGCGCCGTTACCGCCCTCCTCCTCCCGCCGCGGAGGCCGCGACTCGCGGAACTCGCCCTTCTTCTCGGCCAGGTTCTTCACCACCTGGGCCCAGCCCATCTTCTCGCGGCCGCCCTCGGCCTCATCGGCCCGGGCCGCCGGGCGCGCAAGGGACAGGAGCTGCGTCCGCCCCCGCTTCCTCTCCTCCTCCGCGCCGCCGCCGGTGGCCATTTTACCTCCTTCCCAGCATCCTCCACTCACTCCCGCAGCCAAAGGGCGCCCATGGCGCGCGCCCGCCCGCCCGGGGCTGTGGGGGTTTGGGCTTTTTTTTTTTTTTTTTTTAATTCGACGCTTCTCTCCCCCGCCCCGCTAAGGTATTTACTTGCGGCACTCGGCGGTCAGCGGCCGCGGGCCGGGAAACCCCTGGTAACGGCCTGGCCGCGTTTCCGTTAGTGCTCGCTCCAATCCTACCTCCTCGGCACCGAAGTGGGATGCGGAGCTTGGAGCGCGTCCCTGTCCCTCGCGAGGGTTTGGCAGCTTTGGGCCTCGCTCTCGAGGATTTGGTATTTCGCAAGCGGTCCTCGATGATTTCATTCAAGCAGTTTTACTAACGGCCCACAGCCCGAAGGCGGGAGAGACTTGAGGAAGATTTCGCCCATTTTGTTTTCATTTTTGTACCTTTTCTATAAACAAAACAAAGACAAAACTTAGCCCTTCCTCCTCCCAAAGCAGATCACAATGCATTATTTTTCCAACGTTGGATTATGAACATTTTCAAACATACAAAAAGTGGAAAGAATTTTGCAGTGAACATTTTAACTTTTAAAGTATTTTATCTTTCATTAAAATTTTACTATACTTTATCACACTACGCCTGTATCCATCACTCCTTATTTTTTGATGCATTACCAAGTAAGTCATACTGAATTATTTTTTAAGAAGACCTCCATCATATTCATGATGACAATTATATTGAGCGCTTAAGTGTTCGATACTGTTCTAAGCACACTGCAAGCTTTATCACATGTAATCTTCCAAAACAATGTTGTAATTATACCCATTTTACAGGAGGCAGGGGCTTGGAGATGGGAGTTAAATCACTTGGCCAAGTGGCAGAGTTAACAGGCAGCCTCCACGCGAAGGTGGCTTATACTTCTACTTCTTTGCTCTGACATTTTGGATAAAGGACTCTTTGGATCAGACTCTCCAGGAAACGCCTTCACACAGATTCCCTAACTAAAGTTAGCACTGGACACAATCCTAATTCCTACCTCATCTGTCTCAACTGGTGCTTCAGAAGCATTGATAAAATTTGGGTAGTTGAGGGGGTGGGGTTAATACCACCTTTTGTCATCTTGTTTTCTTTACCACGGCTGCTTGTGTTTCAGGGTGCTCCAGTGATCTTTCTGGGTTTAGTGAAAGAAAAGGATTGTGGACTCAGGGAGACCCTAGTTTGAATCTGACTGCTTCAAATCTCAGCTTTGTCACGTGGGGCCAATGACCTCAGTTTTCATAGCTCAATTTGCTCATCCATAACAAAGGGATATTAATATCTGTAAGGAACGGCACCAAAGACGGGGGAGAGCTTAAACAAGCTTTATTTCGGGAGCATTCCCGGGCGAGGTTCACTGGTCCGAGACAAAGGGGGCCAGAGAAGTCGCGCCCGGGCGAGGGTTTGGGCAGAATTTATAGGGGAAGAAGGGAAAGGGGTGTGGTGAATCCGGGAGGGCGCAGGGTATCCTTATTTGGTGGTCTCTTCGGGTATCGTGGCAATATCTGGTGCCTGTCGCATCAGTCTTGGGACCGTTAGTCCCGCCCCTCAAAAGGCGGGAAGGCTGGGCCGGGTGGAAAGTCCCCAGGTCAGTTCCTGGGACTGGGTGGGTGGGAGCTCCGGGCGCGTCAAAAGGGGAGTCGGGCGACCAGAGGTCCGAGGCTTAAGGGAGACCAGTTGGGGGTTCTGTAGGAAGCAAGGTGTAAGGGCCGAGGAGCATTTGGTTTGTGGCCACCCGAGAGACTTCCTCCATGCGCCTGCAAAGGAACCTAAGAAAACAGGGAGCAAGCATGAACAAGATACAGATGAGAATTAAGGGGCCTAAGATTGGTGTTAGCCAGGTATAGAGGGTGGATCGCCACCAATCGGGAATTGGGGAGGCGGACTGTTGGTGTTTGCGTTGGAATTCTTCTCTTAAGCGATGGAGGGCGTTTACGTTGTCTTCGACGAGTCCTGTTTCATTGATGTAATAGCAGCATTCCTCCTGTAGGAAGAGGCAGGTACCTCTTTTGTCGGCCGTCAGGAGATCCAGGGCTCGTGATTCTGGAGAGCGACTCGGGCTATGGAGGTGACTTGGCGCTGGAGAGAGGAGATGGAGGCGGCGGAGGCTTCAATGGCTAGCTGGAGTTTATGTTCTAAGTCGCGGGATGTGGAAACACTATGTGTTAGAGCTCCCCGCCCCCGAGGCCTGCAGCGACCAGGGAGGAGGCGAGAGAGATGCCTGCGACCAGAGGAAGAAAGATAGCTCTTTTCCGTCGGGTAAAGGGCGGCGTGATTAGCGAGGAAAATTCGGCTTGGCTATGCAGTGTTAATTGTGGGACGAGAGTAACGGGGATACATGGGAAGGGGGAGGAAGAATTGATCTTTTTTGTGAGGGAACCATTGCACCACAAAAACATGCCTGGTGGTGCTTCGATGTGATGTGTGAGGGATGAACTGCAAAGAAGCCCAGTATCAGCTAGATTTGGGCGGCGGCCGTAACAGATGGTGAGATTTTTTTGAATCAAGGAATATGGGGACTTTTAACGGGGAAAAAAGTGGGTTTTGGGAGGTATAGGAAGTAGAATTGAAGGGCTGGTCGAGTGGGACAGCAGCCGAGGGTGGCCGGCCAAACGAGGCACATAGAAAGCAGTCAGAGATGTTACCTATTCCTGTGTGGTTAGTATCTGTACTGCTTGATGGACGAGGGTCAACCAAGAAAAAGGATCCTCTTTGTGTTTGGGGTGGGGTAGTTGATGTCTTAGGGCTTGTTCCGTTTCCTGGATGGCAGTGGCTTGTTCGCTCAACTGTTGGATAACTTTGGGAATCAAGCTAATGTAGGAGCGAAAAATCTTAAAAGACCCTACAGGATAAGTATCAGTTGCCATCGGTAAATTTTTCCTTGTACCCCTTGTGCCCATCTTGTATCCCAGGGATCCTTGATGTTAAGGGATAGGCTACCCCTGCCATCCTTGGTGACTAGGTAAGATTGTCAGAGTAAGTCTGTAGTGCCTAATTTTGCCACGTGGATGTTACATGAGCGGTAGGGGCACCCCCCGTATGTGTCTGTCCACCAGTGACAGTAGTCTTAATTTGGTCGTAGGTGAAACAGACAACGGGAGATTCCTGGCCTAGCCAATTACCTTGCCAAATTAAATGTGGGAAGGAAAAGTTAACGGTCACCATGGCCTGACATCCGCCTGGTTGGCAGTCTCCTGTCCCCAGGACCTGGGCATGGGCTCGACCGTCAGCTTGCCATCTCCCGTGGACGTAGAAGCGACATAGGGACGTCTGATGAGTCCTGGGTGGCAGGAGAAGTAGCAGGAGGAGAGGCAGGGTAGCGGATAAGCCGTAACCTTGTGGGACCCAGCGGTTGGGTTGACCAGTTTTCTGAGGTTGGGGCCGCTTTAAGACGGGAGACATGGTACCAGGAGGAGTGTCCTAGAAGTTTGGCCGCCGTGGCGGTGGTGAGGACCACTGTGCGAGGGCCTGTCCACCGTGGCTTAAGGGATTGGGGGTGTAAGTCCTTGAGGAGGACACTATCTCCAGGTTGTAGAGGGAGAGAGGAAGTTTCAGAGACAGCCACTGTCGGTAGGTGATGGTCAGCGTGTTCGCGGAGAAGACGGCGAAGCAGGGAGAGGTAGGGAAGGTGGGAGGCTAGGGGTAGACTCTGGGTTGGTAGGTCGTGAAGGAGGAAAGGGCGGCCGTAAAGTAGTTCAAATGGACTGAGGCCAGTAGGAGTCCGAGGTGAGGCTCGGATTCGGGTAAGGGCTAGAGGAAGCAGGTCGGGCCATGAGACACGGACCTCAAGGGACGGTTTGGTGAGGTGGTCTTTTAAGATCCCATTGGCGCGTTCAACCTTACTGGATGATTGGGGGTGGTAGGGGATGTGGAGTTTCCAGGTGATCTGGAGAGCCTTGGATACCTGTTGAATCACTTGAGAGACAAAGGCGGGTCCGTTATCCGACTGGATG
This sequence comes from Lipotes vexillifer, assembly GCF_000442215.2. NCBI lineage: Eukaryota > Metazoa > Chordata > Mammalia > Artiodactyla > Lipotidae > Lipotes > Lipotes vexillifer. Next base: position 2,521,782 of record NW_006771517.1, on the reverse strand, counting down.
GAGACCAGCAGACCAAATCGGGGGATGATGTGTTGAAGCAGGATGGTGGCGACCGTGTCTGCCGTTTCTCGAGTTGTTGGATAGGCCTCGATCCAACCTGAAAAGGTGTCAGTGAGAGTGAGCAGATATCAGAAGCGTTTGCAGCGGGGCATATGGGTAAAGTCGATCTGCCAGTCTTCACCAGGCTGATGTCCACGCATCTGGTGTGTAGGAATTTGGGGCCGTAGGCCTCCTTGTGGGGAGACGGATGCGCAGGTTTGGCAGGCCATATGAGTCTTTGAGATGGCCTCTCTAAGTCCTGGCAGATGAAAGAGGGGGGTCCAAAAAACGGAACATTGCTTTTGGACCAATGTGTAAGGATTTACAGATGTCTGATAGAAGGCCGGCTGCTTGGGCCAGAGGTAGGGCAATTTTGTTGTCTATAAAAATCCATCCTTTGTTGTCTTTGTGTCCCCCTTTTGATAGTAAGGCAGCTTCCTCGGCGGGGTATATGTGGGTTGGGTAGGACTGGTGAAAAATAGAAGTGGAGCTGGAGGATCCCCTTTTGTAAGCTCTCGGGCCACGGAATCGGCCTGCGAGTTACCTTGTGCTATTGGGCTGGATGGGAGTTGATGACCCCTGCAATGGATAATTGCCACTTCTTTAGGAAGCTGGAGGGCCTCCAGGAGTTTTGCAATGAGGGAAGCGTTGACCACTGGGGATCCCTTAGTGGTCAGAAATCCGCGTTCCCTCCACAGTGCTGAGTGGCTGTGTGCAATGAGAAAGGCATATTTAGAGTCTGTGTAGATGTTAACCCTTTGGTCTTTGGAAAGGTTAAGGGCTCGTGTAAGTGAGATCAGTTCAGCCTTTTGGGAGGTCATTCCTTCTGGGAGGCTGTTAGCCTCGATAATAGTTGAGACAGTTACCACCGCGTAGGCTGCCCGTCGGTGTCCGGCGTCCGTCAGGACCGAGTATTGAGCTGCCATCTACGAAGAGGGTGTGGTCCGGGTTTAACAGTGGAGTATCAAAGAGTCCCTCCCTCGGCGGGCTGACGGCCTCTACGACTTGGGGGCAGGAGTGGGAAGGGGAGGTCCCGGTGTCGGAAATGGGCAAGAGGGAGGCCGGGTTTAGGTGGGGGGAGAGGTCAAGGGAGATAGCAGGGTTTTCGATGAACAGCAGGTGGAATTCCTGGATGCGAGAGGGGCCCGAGAGAGAGAGACTTATGGCCGAGGAGGTCGGCCAGTCGGTGAGAGGAAAATACAGTCAGCGGGTGGGGCAGGGTCAGTTTGAGTGTTTGTTTGGTCAGTTCGGCTGCCGCTGCTAGGGCCCGAAGGCATGGTTGCCATCCCAGAATGGTTGGGTCTAGCTGTTTGGAGAGGTAAGCCACGGGGCGGTAGGAAGGCCCTACAGGCTGGGCAAGGAGTCCAGTGGCTGTTCCAGCCCGTCATCCACGAAAAGGTGAAAAGGTCGGTTTGGGTTGGGCACAGAAAGGGGAGAAGATAGCTGAGCGTTACGGAGGGTGAGAGAGGCCTGTCGAACGGCGGAAGGAGAGGTGAGGGGTCCTTGGGGGGCTTCTTTAGCGGCTAGGTGTAAGGGTTTAGCGAGGAGAGAAAAGTTAGGGATCCAGTGTCGGAAAAATCCTATAAGGCCCAAAAAGGAGAGAATTTGTTCCGCTGTTTCCGGAGGCTGGAGTTCACGGATAATCCGGGTGCGGTTGGCTGTTAGACCTTTTGTGGGAGGGGTAAGGTGGAGCCCCAGGTACGTTACAGAAGATACAGATAACTGAGCCTTGGCTGGGGAGACCGATAACCGCGAGAGCCAAGGTAATTGAGATCTGCAGTGTGTTGTCTTGAGAGGCTGAGAGACCGGCTACAAAGGAGGAGGTCGTCTACGTATTGAAGGAGTGTGCTGGGGGTAAGGGAGCAGGAAGTGAGGTCCCGTGCGAGCGTCTGACCGAAGAGGTGAGGACTGTCGTGGAAGCCCTGGGGAAGAACTGTCCAGGTGAGCTGGCTGGAAGCATGAGTATCCGGATCCGTCCAGGTAAAAGCGAAGAGGAAAGAGGAGTGGGGATGTAGGGGGAGAGTGAAAAAGGCATCTTTGAGATCCAGAACCGTAAAGTGGGTTGTGGATGGGGGGATATGGGAGAGCAAGGTGTATGGGTTTGGTACTACTGGGTGGAGAGGAATTATGGCCTCATTGATTAGTCGGAGGTCCTGGACCAGACGATAATCCCCAGAGGCCTTGCGGACAGGCAGGATGGGGGTGTTGCAGGGAGAGTCAGTGGGGATAAGGGGTCCCTGGTTTAGGAGTCTGGTGATAATAGGTTGTAGGCCCCTAAGGTGAGTCTCAGAGATGGGAAATTGGGGCCTTGATGGAAATTTGCAGGGGTCCTTTAGGCGGATGAGGATGGGGGAATGGTGTGTTGCTATTATGGGCTTAGAAGTATCCCAGACTTGGGGATTGATTGGGTTCGGTGTGATTGGAAGAGGGGGATAGGAGGGGGAGGGTTCTAGAGACAGGCCGAGAAGAGGAAGCAGGAGTTGGGAGGAGGGGACCTTAGGGTCAAGTCTAACCAGCTGGAGGGAGGCCCCTAAGTGGAAAAGGACATCTCGGCCTAGCAAGGGAACTGGGCAGGATGGTATGACTAAGAAGGAATGAGTAAAAGGGAGTCCTTCGATATGACAGGGGAGTGGACCGGTCTGGAGTGGGAAGGATGGTTTGCCATCAATACCCATGACTGAGATCTGGTAAGGAGAAACTGGCCCGGAATAGGTAGGCAGGACCGAATGGGTAGCCCCCGTGTCCACCAGAAATGAGATGGACTTACCTGCTACCTGTAGCGTTACCCTGGGCTCGGTGAGGGTGACGGTGCCGGGCGCCGTCAGTCGTCAGCCAATCCCAGCAGTTCGAGTGCTAATGCCTTTGGGACCGCCTGCCCGCCGCGTGGAGACGCTGAGGGAGGGCCAGTCGTAGGGCAGTCACTCTTCCAGTGGCTCGTTAGCCCGCAGCTGGGACAGGGCTTAGAAGGAGGTCGGGGATTGGGACATTGGCGAGCCCAGTGGCCTTCTTTTCCACACTTGAAGCAGGACCCTGGTGGGGTTGCCTTCGGCGGGTCCCGTGGATGTTTTCCTTGGGAGATGGCCAGCCGCAGGGCGTCTACGAGGGCTTGGGTCTGGAGGGCCACCTTTTGGTGCATCCGAGCCTGTCGGCTGGATTCTGCCAAATCCTCACGGCCATTATAGACTTTAAAGGCCATCTCTACCAGATCTCGAATAGGGGTTTGAGGGCCGTCTTCTGCCAGTTTTAATTTCTTTCGAATGTCCGGGGCTGATTGGGTAATTAAATGGATGGCTAGGACCGTTGCCCCTGCCGGGGTGTCGGGATCCAACCGGGTGTAGAGAGTTAAGGCCTCTGTAAGGCGATTGAGAAAGATAGCTGGATTTTCGTTAGGTTCTTGGGTTATCTCTTTTAGTTTTTCAAAATTGACCACCTTATGAGCAGCAGCCTGCATGCCAGCCAGGAGGCATTCGATCACGAGGTCGCGTTTACGACGGCCATCTTGGCCATCCTGGTAAGTCCAGCCTGGATCGGTGCCAGGTACGGCCGTCGCTCCCACAGGCATCGAGTGTTGTCGGTAAGGTGAACCTGATCTGCATGGTTTCGGGCAGCAGTTTGAATTCTTTCCCTTTCGTCAGGGGTTAAGGTAGAGGACAGAACCACAAAGATATCGTGCCAGGTTAGATCGTAAGCTTGAGAGAGGTAGCGAAATTCTTTGATGTAGCGGGAAGAGTCGGCAGAAAAGGAGCCTAGTCGCTCTTCTATTTGAGAGAGATCTTGGAGGGAAAAGGGAACATGAACTAGAAGGTCTGGGTCCTGGGAGTCGTGGTGATGGGAGCGGGTGTGTGAGCTGACTGGTGATGAGAGGGAGCCGGAGGGAGAGGAAGCGGGGGAAGGGGGGGGGGCCAAGGGGGAGGGTGCCGGGGGGAGCCGGGGGGCGGGGG
>NW_006771517.1:2442441-2517713 GCF_000442215.2 Lipotes vexillifer | reverse complement strand
TCCAGGGTAGGGTGGGGGTTGGAGAGGAGCTCTGGAGGGGGGAGAGGCGAGAGATTCGGGAGGGTCGGTTAGTGGGGAGGAATCATCGTCCAAGGGGATTGAGGTTTTGGATGGAGGAGGTGTTTGTTTGGGAAGGAGGATTTGAGAGGTAGAACAATTGGCGCAAAGGGAGGCGCGAGAGCGCAAAACCCAAAAAACCTGGACATAGGGGACCTCAGACCGTTTGCCCGTCCTGCGGCAGTAATTATCTAGATCACGGAGGATGTTAAAATCGAAAGTCCCTTCAGGAGGCCATTTGGATTGATTGTCTAGAGGATATTGTGGCCAGGCCACAGTGGAATAGAAAATAAGCCGTCGGCGACGGAGATCTTGGGAGAAACCGAGGGCTGTAAAATTGGCTAGGAGACACCCCAGGGGCGTCTTAGGATCTGGTTTCGATTGTGAGGTTCCCATGAGCCCCAGTCTGTCCCTGAGTGAATGGGGAGGGAGAGAGGCGTCCCTGGTCTCCGTCTCCAATTCACGGCAGGTCGCAGGGCGGTCAGGCGATTGGGACGTCTCCACAGTTGCCCGAGGCCCGGAGAGAGGACGGAGGAGTCCCTGACGCGGCCGCGATTAGGGACAGGGAGTCCGGTGGGCAGGGACTCTGGGGGTCGGAGGGAACAAGGGAGGGGGACTTACCCCGTTTTCTGCCGGATCGGGTGGATGAGTAGAGGTTCCTTGGTTGTCTCCTGGGGGAGGGGAGGAGCGGCCCGCGCGGTAACCCGCGGGGCTTGGTACCCCTCGCGGGTTTCGGCACCAGATGTAAGGAACGGCACCAAAGACGGGGGAGAGCTTAAGCAAGCTTTATTTCGGGAGTGCTCCCGGGCGAGGTTCACGGGCCCGAGACAAAGGGGGCCAGAGAAGTCGCGCCCGGGCGAGGGTTTGGGCAGAATTTATAGGGGAAGAAGGGAAAGGGGTGTGGTGAATCCGGGAGGGCGCAGGGTATCCTTATTTGGTGGTCTCTTCGGGTATCGTGGCAATATCTGGTGCCTGTCGCATCAGTCTTGGGACCGTTAGTCCCGCCCCTCAAAAGGCGGGAAGGCTGCGCCGGGTGGAAAGTCCCCAGGTCAGTTCCTGGGACTGGGTGGGTGGGAGCTCCGGGCTGATGCAACCTGTGAGTCTGATTGCGTTCCCCTGCCTCGGGCCAGTTGGCCTTACAATATCTACTCTCAGAGGACGAATGTGGAGGTCCAAGGAGATAAGCTGTGTCAAAGAGCTTAGTCCACAATGGGTTTCCAGGGAAGGTTATTCTTCCTTTCTACAGGTGTTGGATTTTTTCCCATTTCTCTTGCAGTTCTGCTTAGCATCTGGGAGTCCCTGTGAGTTCTTAAGATCTTTCCCTTTACTCGGATTCCAGTACTGGTTTCAGGAAGACAGCATCTCCAACTCTTGGGCTATTTGGACCTTCTGATTCCCTCACTTTATAACTCCCGACGTGCTCTCATCCATCCCTTCTCTGCCACACATCCGCAGGATCGTACTGGGATCATTAACCAGAAGCATCAAAGTCTTGGATTCACACATTCCACTCTTTCATTCTTTCTGCTTGCCTGCTCAGATCTTTCCATGGTGAGGGTATTTACATAGCCAAACAGAACCCATGTATTTTAAATAACCTCTTTTATTCCTCTCACCCTAACTCCCCACCCCAGGTAAGTAGCACACAATCAAATGTCTACAAGGCAGGTACCTTAAATAAGGAAAAGTGCTGGGAGAACTGAAGGGCACATATTCTGCCTGAAGGGGCAGCTGCGAGTCAACTCCAGCTAATTATCGTTCCCACTGTGGCCAGATTTTCCTGTTTTTAAAGTGAAGCCTAACTCTAGTTTTTTTTTTTTTTTTTTAGTGGGAAACATTCTTCCTTCTCCTTCTTCGAGGTTGTCTCAGCTATATTTGGATCCGCTGTATAAATTTTAGAACCAGCTTACTAAACTCCAGGAAACCACTTTTGGGGATTTTAATTGGGTTTACATTGCATTTATACAGAATTGCCATATTGTAATGCTGACTCTCCCCATTAGTGACCCTCCTGGATTTCTCATTTATGTAAATCTTATTTTATGAATTTCAATAACATTTTATAGTTTTCTTCCTAAAGATTTTGTAGGGCATTTATTCCAAGGTGCCTTGGTTGATGTTGTAAATGGTATCTTTAGAAATCACATATTTGTTTTCAGTATTTAAAGGAAACACAATTGAATTTTTTGTATTGAACTCATATCTAGCAACAATGCTGAAATCTTTTAAGATTTCCAATGGCTTTTGGAATCAATTTGCTCTTCTATGTTGACAATCATATTGTCTGCAAATAACGAAGGTTTTTTCCTTTTTCTGTTTAACTTACACTTTTTCTTGTCTTACTGCACTAGACAGGACCCCTTATGTAACCAACATATATTAGGCATTTTTGTTTTGTTTCTGACTATTAAAATATCTGTTTGTATTTTGAAAAGGTTTGATCTGTGGACTGGGGTCTGGCTCCTTCTCAATTTTACTAACCATATCTTCTTCTATCATAAGATTTTGTTGGTATGGGTATGGCCATTCTTTCCATCAATGCCTTTTTTCTCAAGTCAACTTTTGCAGATCCAGGTTTTCTATATTCTCTTTTTATTTTTATTTCTTGTTGATGATCACTATCAGCACTGTGAATTGGATAAAAGACTGAACACTTATATTTATTTCTCACTGAGTTTATTCAAAAATTGTCAGCCATTGTCCTCAGCAGTGCTCCAGCAGTCACCTTGGTCTATTGCAGAGATCACTGAACCAGGAGCTGCGGGGCCAGGCAGGTATCCTGCGAGCAAAGCAGTGCAGACGGGCACCGAAGCCATCTGAAGATGGCAGCCTTTACTCATTTCTGGCAGATTATCACCACAGAGGTTTATCAGAATTGGTCAGTTTGGCATCTCAGTCTGGGTTCTTACGGACAGAGTTTTGGAATTTGCGCTATTTTTAAAAAGCTAGTTGGGAGACTGGGGAGGAGGCATGATTTGAGGTGGACTTTGAAAGAACAGGTTCTGAAGAGCAAGAGAGAAAAAAAGTCTGTGGGTTAGAATTATTGTTCCTATTCACAGATGAGGAAATTAGGCTCGATCATGGAAGTGAGTTGCCTAGTGTCACAAAGCTTGTAGTAGCTTAGTGATTGTCAAAATCTGAACCCCCATCAACCCAACTCTAAAGCTTAAATGGTTAGCCACTTATGTGCTTCTGCCTCATGTCTGTGAAACGGAGATAACCTTGCCTACATCAAAGTTACTGTTTACTGACAACTTACATTCATGGTTGTATTAGCACACAAGCTAGGCTCCTTTTTTTTTTCCCAGATGCTGATTACACCTGTTTAATTAATTAACAATACAGCAATTTTAACAGGGTAACATGGTCCAGAGAAAACTGTTACATTATGCACTTGATATTTCATTAAAAATTTTTCCTTAAAACTAAAAGGTTTCACTATAACAGATACATTTCAAATGTACTTTATTAAATCATTGCTAATTAGAGCCTAAGCAATTATAAAGAAATTACACAATGATATTCAACCAGAAGTTCTCTTTCTGGACATATAGACATATCAATGTACTTCTGTTGAAAAATTTTAATCTCCAGCAAAAATAACTGCATGTAGACATTATTCTGTTTTCTGGGAGAGATCTGGGAGGACAGTAAAGGGCTGGGTGTGTTTATAAGAATAGGCCAGTAGCTGTTTCCATCAGGGAGGTGGTACTAATCAATATTGAAACTCAATACTCAGATAAATTTCAGGTTAAAAACATTTGTTAAGATAGGTGATAACTGGGGTATTTTTATATTGACAACTGAGACCAAACTATAAACTGTCAGTCAATGTTTAGGGACCCAGAACCAAGGAGGGCCTTATGGTGAGGTCGTCAGGTAAATAATTAGCACATACAAATCAAAGACTCTGTTCAGGACAACCGAGCCACACCCACTGCCTGATGGACAGGATTCACCTATTAACCTCATCACTTTATAGAGTCTGCCTAACACGAGAAAGTCCTCCAAGTTCTGATAGCCAGATACTGACAAGAAAGGCTGTTGAAACTTATTTAATTAGACACATTGAAGTATTACTGCTATTAGGAGTCTGTTTATAAAGATTTTCATCATACGTTATTACAATATTTTTTCAGGTAAAAAACTTGGTTTCAACTGTTACAGTCAAAAGTATTTCCCCTGGGATTTCCTCCACATAGGGAAGTTATCCATATAATTATTTTTAAATAGTCTTCCTAACTTTGGCAAAACTTTGCCCTCCCTCCAACACACACACACACACACACACACACACACACACACACACACACACACACCATGTGTGTGTCTTCTTCAGTTACTTTCATCAGTGTTTTGTAGTTTTCATTGTACAAATCTTTCACTTCTTTGGTTAAATTTTTTTTTTTTTTTTTGCGGTACTCGGGCCTCTCACTGTTGTGGCCTCTCCCCCTTTGCAGAGCACAGGCTCCGGACGCGCAGGCTCAGCGGCCATGGCTCACGGGCCCAGCCGCTCCACGGCATGTGGGATCCTCCCGGACCAGGGCACGAACCCGCATCCCCTGCATCGGCAGGCGGACTCTCAACCACTGAGCCACCAGGGAAGCCCCCCTCTGGTTAAATTTTTAAAACATTTTATTGGCGTATAGTTGATTTACAATTTTGTGTTAGTTTCAGGTGTATAACAAAATGATTCAGTTATACATATACATATATTCATTCTTTTTCAGATTCTTTTCCCTTATAGGTTATCACAGAATACTGAGTATAGTTCCCTGTGCTATACAGTAGGTCCTTGTTGGTTATCTATTTTATATATAGTAGTGTGTATATGTTAATCTCATCCTCCTAATTTATCCCCCCACCTTTGGTAACCATAGATTTGTTTTCTATGTCTGTGGGTCCATTTCTGTTTTGTAAATAAGTTCATTTGTATCTTTTTTTATTTTTCAGATTCCACATATAAGTGATATCATATGATATTTGTCTTTCTCTGGCTGACTTACTTCACTTAGTATGATCATCTCTAGGTCCATCCATGGAGATGAGATCGTGAAATGGTCAGCCCATGTGCCCAGTAAAAATTCTAATACTACAGAAGAAGGTAGAGTGGGTATTGGAGGCCATTAGCAGTCTTTACCACAATGGTGCTAGTCAGTCTTTAAAACGAAACAGTGAAGTAGGCATTATTATGCCTATTATACTGGCGAATATATTGAGGTCGAGCTGGGATTGGAACCCTGACTCATGTTTGACTCACCATGTTCTACTCCCTCCCCAATGAAATTGTTCCTTTGTGAGTTTTGCTGCTTCTCTTTTGTTTCCTTCTCACTCGGTAGTGCAATGTTAGCATGGATGTCTACACTCTCTGGGCTGTGAGCCTTCCTCCAAATGCTTATTCTCTGGCATAATAATCATGTCCCAGAGGGAGAAGATAGTGGACTTGCAAAGGCTGGGTGCTGTGGGGCCACATGTGTGAGCTGTTACTTCAGTATTTGCAACAGATGTCGGAAAGCAAGTCTATAAACTGCAACCTCTTCATGAAAGAGCAGTGTAGCCAGCCGACCCAAGAGAAGGAGGCCAAGGCCAAGAGAAGAAAAAGCCACTTGACTCTCAGGGTCTGGACCTGGATCAACATCAGCCTATTCCATAGGAAGGAGAAGCTGGTAGAGTCCATGAAGGGGACATGATCAGAAGCCCAGTATTATGTCCACATGGACAAACTCTTTTGACATTTTTCTGAGACCTGTCTTGGCATTGGGTGTGGCTGGTGCACGTGCATGGGGAGTGAGCTGGAACACAGGTACAAGAGCACCTTCTGTGATATCATCAGGTTGTACTGGACTCTCAGCAGACCCTGCCAGCAAAGGAGCACCTTGCAGTGTATGACTTGGGGTCCAAACGATAGTTTCCAAGATGCTCAACTGAAGATGCCAAATCTACCTCATCAGCATGCAAGCAAATCCTATCAGGCTATGCACATTGATTCTGGCTCTTTAGGACTACTTGACTAAGTTTGTCCTCCTATATCCTCTCACCACCAAGTGGGTCCAGGAGGGCACCCTGTTGGACATCTTCACTGTGCTCAGGGAACCCAGAGTCTTGCAGACTAGTATTGATGATATTTCTTCATCCAGATTGACAAGGGCTCACACAGATGTGGCCAAGCTGAAGATGGCCCATGAATATGACAGGGCTCCGTGGCTTGTAGATGCACCACTCTGATCTCTGCCTCTCTCGTTACATGGCATTCTCACTGTGTCTGGGTCTCTTATCTTCTTATAAAGACATTAGTCATATTGCATTAAGGGCCCAGCCTTTGCCAGTATGACCTCCTCTTAACTAATTACATTTGTAACAACCCTCGTTCCAAATAAGGTCATATTCGGGCTTCTCTGGTGGCGCAGTGGTTGAGAGTCCACCTGCCGATGCAGGGGACACGGGTTCGTGCCCTGGTCCGGGAAGATCCCACATGCCGCGGAGCGGCTGGGCCCGTGAGCCATGGCCGCTGAGCCTGCGCGTCCGGAGCCTGTGCTCCGCAACGGGAGAGGCCACAACAGTGAGAGACCCGTGTTCCACACAAAAAACAAAAACAAATAAGGTCATATTCTGAAACTCTGGGAAGGACATGAATTTGGGGGGAACACCATTCAACCCAATGCACTGTTGACTGCTTAGATGCTACACAGCAGTAGCCCCAGGGTCTGTAGTTTGTTCAGATGATGAAAAACTCGACTTACCACAAGGTTATCTGCCACAGCCCCCATGAAGCCATGTTTGTCTGCAAAGCCAAGCTTGGCCTGGCAACTCCAAGTCACCCCAGGAAGTTATGCTCACACTTAGGACTGGGTAGGATTTGAAGAGGGAACAGAGACAACTGAAGAATAGCATCCATGTGCAGCAAGAAGACAACAGAGAGATGAGACCTGGGAGTGAATTCAATGTTGTCCTTTCACATGTAGCTTTCATTAGAATGTTTCTGGCCTGAAAGTACCAGAAAACTCAACTCTCAATGGCACACTCAATAAGGTGATTTGTTACTTAACCTTCAGTACTTTCTAGATAGGTGACAGGATTGGTTAGTTTAATGACTCAGCATTGCTATTAAGGAACAAGTTTCTTCAACTTTCTTCTTCCATTTCCAGGATGTCCTCTTCAGCTAACTGTCCTCACAGTCCCACAATTCCAGCAATGTCACACAGATATGATGATGTCCAGTAATAGACAAGGGAATGTTTCTCTGCAATGTCTTTTTATAAAAGTGTGATGACAGTCTATCCCCAAAGTTGCTGAGTAGACTTCCCACCCTGTCTCCTTGGTCAGACTTTTATCCCATGCCTATGACCAAACCTGTAATGGCAAGGGAAGTGGGCCCACCAAGCCTAGCTCAGAGCAATCATGACTACCAGAGCTGGAACTGGAGCTGGAACTGGGGCTGGGGCTGGGACCTGCCTCCTCTAAAGCAAGTGAGCACCTGAACAAGATGAGGGTCCATTAGCTGGGATAAAGGGGAGGAATGGCTGTTGGGTAGACAACCCCCCAGGTCTACCACATATTGCTACCTCCTACTTCTTATCGGTTTCCTGGCAGAACTTCCCTGCTGCAGTGCTGTGGCTCTGCAAATGGGGTGCCTGACATAGTGATTCCCTCAGCCCTAGGGGCAGCTGGGAGGGTCTTGAATGGCCAGAGTATCCATGCTGATTGCTTTTGCCGTAGCAGTCCCTTCTGTTGACCACAGCGTGCAGTGCTATTTATAACATTTTCCTATGATTTTTAAGAGGGGGAGAAGGTTGGGAGCTCTGGCCTTGTGTTCTATAGTAACATTCCCCTATTAGAGTGTGAGTGCTTTTAAATTATTTGCTCCCTCCAATTTATTTTTTATTTTTTAAATTAATTAATTAATGATTTTCCAATTTATTTTTTAAACTGGAATGCACTTGAAAATCTGTGCTCTATCTAGCAAATCTGGGGTGTGGAGAGAGAACTGGAGTGGGGTAAGGGTGGGAGCTGGTACTGTAGTCCCAGAGTGAAAGTGGGGTATATGTTTGTACGGGTGGTGGTAGTAGTAAGCGGTCTTATTCCAGATTACTTTGAAGGTATTGCTGACAGATTTGGTTGTGGGATGAGGATGAGTCAAAAGATGAGTTAAGAATGACTGCGGGGGAATTCCCTGGAGGTCCAGGTCCAGTGGTTAGGGCTCCGTGCTGCAGGCAGCATGTTTGATCCCTGGTGGGGGGAAATAAGATCCCTCATGCCGTGTGGTGCGGGAGAGTGGGGGTGGAGAATGAAAAAGAATGACTTCAGAAAGAGAGTTGCCACTTTGAGTTGGGGAAGAATGCTTTTGGGGAAATATTCAGTGTTAGAGTTGCCCCTTAGGCGCCCAGGTGGAGATGTTGAGTAGGCAGTTGGATGTATGTGTCTGGAATTCAATGGAGAGGCTAGAGAAGTGAGTCTGGGAGGCATCTAGAGTTGGCATCTGAAGTCACAAGACCGGAAGGGAGCACAAATGTAGTGAGAATGGCCAGAGAAAAAGCGAGGGCTCGGTCTGAGTCCTGGGGCGACCTGGGAGTAAAGGGAGAAAAGGAGAAACCAGGAAAGGAGAAGAGAAGTAGGTAGGAAGCAACACAAGGGAGTGGTTTGCTGGACACCAGTTTAGAAAGTGTGTCAAGGAGGGAGTGATCCGTTGTGTCAAATGCTGCAGACAGGCTGAGTAAGATGAGGGCTGAGAGGTGACGGTGGGGATTAGCAAAACGGAGGTCACTGGTAGTGTTGACAAGGGCAGTTCCAGAGGAGAGGTGCAGAGTGAAAGCCTGACTGAACAGGCGGAAAGGAATCGGAAACAGTAGGCAAACCTCTCTAGAAGTTTTGCTGTAAAGTGAGGCAGAAACGGGAGGGTAGCTGGATGCTAAGTGGTCACTTTTTTTAATAGGAGAAATTAAAATATGTTGGTAAAGCGATGAGAATAATACAGAGGAAAGGGTGATGGAGAAAACGGGGAGAATTGCCCGGGGAATATCATAGAGAAAATGAGTGAGGACAGGACTCATTGCTCAATTGTAGGAATCGGTGTCAGTAGGCAGTTTACCCATAGTCTCAGGAGGGAGGCATGTAGGTGGGTAAATGAAGTGATGTGAAATTATGAGTTTACTGAGCCCCATGATTTTCCTCGTAAAATAGGAAGCAACGTCATTAGCCAAGAGTAAGGATGGAGAAGGAAGTGATGGAGGTTTGCTGAGAGGAGAAATATGACTTGATTCTTTAGCATGATAGGCTGGGCCAGCTGAGGGGAATTTGAAACCACGATGAGAAGAATGTGGAGAGAGCTACTTTTTCCCTTGCGATGTTCGTTCCTCTAGGCGCTCGGTAGTCTGCGTCCGTTTCCTTGGAGACCAAGACAGGCAAGAAAGCGGCAGGTCTCGCTGGGAAGGTTGAGTGGCCGTGGTTACCGCGCGACCCACGCTGAGACAAGGAAGTTGGAGAAGCCGAACAAATAAGCATCACAAAAGACCAGGGCCCCAAGGCCTCCGGACTCTTCTTCCATTGCCCCCTAATGGCGCGCGTCTTTCCCGAGTACGTAAAAGGCGTATGGAGGGGCTGTGGACCGCGCATGCCTGCGCCCAACCTATCTCTAATGGGTCCTCGCCGGGTGTTGTCCCAAGGTCTTTTGACCCCGCCCTCTCCCCCGCCCTATCTCCCGAGCCCCGCCTCTCCTTCGAGCGCACCACCTCCTGCTTGGCTTGTGTCCCCTAGTGGGTGAGGTTTCGGCTTCGAGACCCCATGCCAGTTTCACGTTTGCTGCTTGCATCCCGTGGGTTGGGAATGATGGGAGTTCTTTCCCGCCCCAACACTTTCCAGACTCAACCACGCTGGGATTTGCTCCACAGACCCCCAGTTCCAGGTTCTGGTGAGTCTGGAGGGCTAGGGAAGGTATGTGGGTGGGGCTTGCTGACCCTGGGCTTGCAGTCAGCTTGCTCTCAACGCCCACGGCCGTGACTGTCCTGGGCAATAGAATCCAGAAACCTGAATTCCAGGCCTGGCTCTGTGATGCATTTGCTGTGGGACCCGGGGCGTGGCTCTGAAGCTCAGTTTTCTCACCACCTATCAGGATGTAAGGGTGTATTATGCTGCTCTCTTATTTATCTCTGATTGCTTTCCTGTTGGGTCTTTTCCATGCCTTCTGTTTCTCACAGTTCTTAGCACCTCCCAGCCGATGTGCTTAGTAAATTATGGCTGGCTGCTGAAAAAGTGATAGCTAACACTTATGGAACACTTACCACATGCTTTACAAATATCATCTTTTGGAATTTTTGTACCAACCTGTGGAGGTAGCTTTTATAATTAGATCCAGTTTACAGATGAGAAAATTGAGGCTCAGAGAGGTAAATCCACTTGATCAAGGTTACAGATATCTGTAAGGGGGTAAGCTGGGATTTGAGCCCATGAGTTGTGTGATTGATTTGTGTTATGTCTGGTAGGATTATGTTCCATGGCAGCGGTCCAAGCAGAAAGCCAAGCCATCTACTCTGCCTCCAATCCCACGAACTGTCAACACTAAGAAAAGCAAAATGAAGACCTGGACTACCGTCCAGCCAGGTGGGCAGAGGCACTTGGGTGCTATTGGAGTTGGGGACAGGATGGAGTGGATGCTCTTGGCCCTTGGTGACAACATTTATATCAGGGTAGGCTAACTGCTATAACAAACAATCCCCAGATTTCAAGTATTAATACAGAAACATATTTCTCATTTATGTCAAAGTACACTTGTGGATCTAGCGGGGAGGGAGTAATCTTTTTCATGTGATCGTTCAGGGATCTAGGCTCCTTCACCCTGTGGCAATGACATTTTTTAAGGCCTTGAAGTCCTCTGCTGGGTACTTTTGCATCCAGCAGAGAGAGAAGAGAGAGAGCAAGAGTATGGATGATCCTGTGGGTATTTCTTTTTCAGGGCATAGACTTGAAGTGACACATATCACTTCTACTCATATTCCAGTGTCCATAACTCAGTCACATGCCTACCCTTAACCACAAGGGAAGATGGGAAATATAGTCCAGCTATGTGTCCAGGAGGAAAAGAAAACAGGGTTTGGTGAACTTGGGATAATCTCTGCCACACCACTGTCATGCCTTCCAGGGGAGTTCTGAGGCCTTGGCTCAGGCAGACTTGGGTTCAGACCTTGGCTCTGCCATCTGCTCTCTTGGGAAAGTGAGAGAGATGAATGAGTTTTTGTTTTCTCATTTGTAAAATGAGGACACTAATCCTTACCTGATAGGATTGTTGTGAGAATTAAATGAGATCTGTGTAAAGCATTGTTATTCAGACCCAACACTCCTTTTAACGACAAATATTACAAATATTTTGTAATATTCCTTTAGTATCCTGAAATAAACTTCATAGATAATATAACCTACCTACATATATAATTTTTAAATATTAATTTAATACCCTAACTGTAAAGGAAATGGAAAGTTATTTATAGTTAAATAAAGTATATTTCAGTATGTAACTGCTCAGGATGGAGTCCACTAGAAGACATTAGAAAGTCATCAGAAGCTTACTCATAGATGTGGAGTCATGGTGAACATAACAGTTGCAAATGCAGAGTGACACACTGTGGGAAATCAGGGACTCAAAATACCAAGAGGGATTTTTCATTGCAACTGTGATTTCCAAAGTGGTGCCCATCTCTTGGTAAAGTTCTAAACAAAAAAAGCACAATCTTCCCTTGATTGTAGCTGCTTTCTTGGAAAATTCAGCATTATAGTAAAACCCTGAAAAATATTCTTTGTGGCTATATGTAAAACAGAGTCAGGTTCTGGGGTCAGATTGTTATAAATAGGGGTTTTACCTATGTCATATCTAGTAGGACTTAGGAGAGTTATGCAGGACAGGAGAATTCTATGTTCTATGGGGTTGTCCTGTTCTGGGGGATATCTCGTGTCCATGGCCCCCACCTATAGATGCCAGTTGGGCCCCCAATGAGAACCCACAGATCCCCGCCTGCCAATATATCTAAAACACCCCTGTTGAGAGTCATTGATATAAAGTGATGAGCACAAGCCCTGGTGGTAGTTTTTGTTTTTTGTTTTTTGCCGTACGTGGGCCTCTCACTGTTGTGGCCTCTCCCATTGCAGAGCACAGGCTCCGGACGCGCAGCCTCAGCGACCATGGCTCACGGGCCCAGCCGCTCCGTGGCATGTGGGACCTTCCCAGAACGGGGCACGAACCCGTGTCCCCTGCATCGGCAGGCGGACTCTCAACCACTGCGCCACCAGGGAAGCCCAAGGCCTGGTGGTAGTGACAGAATTTTTGTCTTTGGTCCTAGACCCTATTCAAACAGCATCTACAAGGAAACTCTTGCCCTTTTCTTTCACTGGGGAAGCGGTGAGGTATGTAACAGACACACCCACAAACAGAACAAGAGCAGTTACCATATCCCAAGCACTTACTATGTGCTAGATACTGTTCTCAACACTTTACACCTATCACTTCATTTAATCTTCCCAACAACCCCATGAGGTGAGTGCTGTTGTTATCACCTCCTCTTACAGATGAGGAAGCTGAGGCACAGACAGGTGTAACTCCCAAGGCCACAGGTAGGAGGGGCACATCCAGGTTGTGATATTTGGCAGTTTGGCTCCAGGACTCAACAGTCAACCAGTGGAGAAATGAAGTAAAAAATAAATGTAAAACAGTAAAACTTTTAGAAAAAAACATAGGAGAGAAAAATCTTTGGGACTGATAGCCAAGTGAAGAGTTCTTTGACTTTACACAAATAGCTGGATCCATAAAAGAAAAATGAAATAAATTGACAAGTTGGACTTCATCAAAATTTAAGACTTTTGTTCTTTTAAAGACTCTGTTAAGAGTATGAAAAGACAAGCTACAGACTTGGAGAAAATGGTTGCAAACCACATACCTGACAAAGGACTGCTTTGTAGACTATATTGGGAACCATCAACACTCACTAGAAAAACAATTCAGTTAGAAAATGGGCAAAAGACATGAAGAGGCATTTCACCCAAAGAGGAAATACACATGGTAAATAAGCACATGAAAAGATGTTCAACATCATTATCCGTTAGGGCTATGCAAATTAAACCACAGTGAGGTGTCACTGCACACCTATCAGAATGGGTAAAATGAAAAATAGTAACACCAAATGTTGACAACGAGGAGAAACTGGGTCATGCATACATTGCTTGTGGGTATGTGAAATGGAGCCGCCATTCTGGAAAAGAATATGGCAGTTTCCTATGAAACTAAACGCACATTTGCACTCTTGGGCATTTGTCCCAGAGACGTGAAACTTATGGTCACACAAAAACCAGTGCAAGAGCATATCCAAAAGGATAAAATACCTTAGGTAGGAATAAACCTACCTAAGGAGACAAAAGACCCATATGCAGAAAACTATAAGACACTGATGAAAGAAATTAAAGATGATACAAACAGATGGAGGGATATACCATGTTCTTGGATGGAAGAATCAACATTGTGAAAATGACTATACTACCCAAGGCAATCTACAGGTTCAATGCAATCCCTATCAAACTACGAATGGCATTTTTCACAGAACTAGAACAAAAAATTTCACAATTTGTATGGAAACACAAAAGACCCCGAATAGTAAAGCAATCTTAAGAAATAAAAATGGAGTTGGAGGAATCAGGCTCTTTGACTTCAGACTATACTACAAAGCTACAGTAATCAAGACAGTATGGTACTGGCACAAAAACAGAAATATAGATCAATGGAACAGGATAGAAAGCCCAGAGATAAACCCACGCACATATGGTCACCTTATCTTTGATAAAGGAGGCAAGAATATACAATGGAGAAAAGACAGCCTCTTCAATAAGTGGTGCTGGGAAAACTGGACAGCTACATGTAAAAGAATGAAATTAGAACACTCCCTAACACCATACACAAAAATAAACTCAAAATGGATTAAAGACCTAAATGTAAGGCCAGACACTATCAAACTCTTAGAGGAAAACATAGGCAGAACACTCTATGACATAAATCACAGCAAGATCCTTTTTGACCCACCTCCTAGAGAAATGGAAATAAAAACAAAAATAAACAAATGGGACCTAATGAAACTTAAAAGCTTTTGCACAGCAAAGGAAACCATAAACAAGATGAAAAGACAACCCTCAGAATGGGAGAAAATATTTGCAAATGAAGCAACTGACAAAGGATTAATCTCCAAAATTTACAAGCAGCTTATGCAGCTCAATATCAAAAAAACAAACAACCCAATCCAAAAATGGGCAGAAGACCTAAACAGACATTTCTCCAAAGAAGATATACAGACTGCCAACAAACACATGAAAGAATGCTCAACATCACTAATCATTAGAGAAATGCAAATCAAAACTACAATGAGGAATCACCTCACACCAGTCGGAATGGCCATCGTCAAAAAATCTACAAACAATAAATGCTGGAGAAGGTGTGGAGAAAAGGGAACCCTCTTGCACTGTTGCGGGAAATGTAAATTGATAGAGCCACTATGGAGAACAGTATGGAGGTTCCTTAAAAAACTAAAAATAGAACTACCATACGACCCAGCAATCCTACTACTGGGCATATACCCTGAGAAAACCATAATTCAAAAAGAGTCATGTTCCACAATGTTCATTGCAGCTCTATTTACAATAGCCAGGACATGGAAGCAACCTAAGTATCCATCGACAGATGAATGGATAAAGAAGATGTGGTGCATATATACAATGGAATAATACTCAGCCATAAAAAGAAACGAAATTGAGTTATTTGTAGTGAGGTGGATGGACCTAGAGTCTGTCATACAGAGTGAAGTAAGACAGAAAGAGAAAAACAAATACCGTATGCTAACACATATATATGGAATCTATAAAAAAATAAAGGTTCTGAAAAACCTAGGGGCAGGACAGGAATAAAGATGCAGATGTCGAAAATGGACTTGACACTGGGAGGGGGAAGGGTAAGCTGGGACAAACAGAGAGTGGCATGGACATATGTACACTACCAAATGTAAAATACATAGCTAATGGGAAGCAGCCACATAGCACAGGGAGAGCAGCTTGGTGCTTCGTGACCACCTAGAAGGGTGGGATAGGGAGGGTGGGAGGGAGACGCAAGAGGGAGGAGATATGGGGATATATGCATATGTATAGCTGATTCACTTTGTTATACAGCAGAAACTAACACACCACTGTAAAGCAATTATACTCCAATAAAGATGTTCAAAAAAAAAAAGACGATGTGGTGTGTATACACACACAGACACAGACACACACACACACAGGAATACTACACAGCCATAAAAAAGAATGAAATAATGCCATTTGCAGCAACATGGGTGGACCTAGAGTTTACCATACTAAGTGAAGTGAATCAGAAAGACAAATATCGTATGATATCATTTATATGTGGAACCTAAAATATGATACAAATGAACTTATTTACAAAACAGAAGACTCACAGACATAGAAAACAAACTTATGGTTACCAAAGGGGAAAGGTGGGTGTAGAGATAAATTAGAAGTTTGGGATTAGCAGATACAAACTACTATATATAAACAACAAGGTCCTACTGTATACCATAGGGAACTATATTCTATATCTTGTAATAAACTATAATGGAAAAGAATATGAAAAGTGTATATATATATATAAAACTGAAACACTTTGCTGTACACCAGAAACTAAGACAACTTGTAAATCAACTGTACTTAAATTTAAAAAAGTGAAAAAAAACAAAAGTGCATGAAAGTTCCAGAGTAGCCTTATTCATAATATCCCCAAACTGGAAACAATCCAGATGTCCTTTAATGAGTGAGTAGTTAAGCAAACTATGGTGGGCTTCCCTGGTGGCGCAGTGGTAGAGAGTCCGCCTGCCGACGCAGGGGACACGCGTTTGTGCCCCGTTCTGGGAAGGTCCCACATGCCGCGGAGCGGCTGGGCCCGTGAGCCGTGGCCGCTGGGCCTGGGCGTCACGGAGCCTGTGCTTCGCAACGGGAGAGGCCGCAGCGGTGAGAGGCCCGCGTACGGCAAAAAAAACCCCAAAACAAACAACAACAACAACAAAAAACAAACTATGGTACATCCATTCCATAGCATGTAGTACTGTTCAGCAAGAAGAAGGAAAGAACTTTTGATACATTCACTAACTTGGATGAATCTCCAGAGAATTATGCTGAGTGAGAAAAGCCAATCTCAGAAGTGACATACTGTATGATTCCATTTGTATAACCATCTGGGAATGACAGAATTCGTAGAAATGGAGAACAGATTAGTGATTGACATAGGTAGGGGGAGCATGGAAGGGGAGGGAAGTGGGTGTGGCAATAAAAGGCAGCATAAGAGATCCTTGTGGTTGTGGAAATGTTCTGTCTTTCAATGTTCTGGTTGTGATATTGTACTTAGTTTTGCAAGGTGTTACGGTCGGGAAAAATTGGGTTAAGGGAACATAGGGTTTCTCTGCATTATTTCTTAAGTAAATGTAATCTGAATTTATTTAAAAATAAAAAGTTTAATTACAAAAATTATAAATCAGGGCTACCAGCATTAATGAAAAGAAATATTCCTTATTAAAGCGATAAATCTTGCTAAGTATTTAAGTTCAGCTTACAAATGTTATAATTTTTAAAAACCCTTGTGAAGGGGGTTTTGGAAGTTGGTTAATTAAATTCTCCTAAATCGTTTAAGCCACCTTTAAAATTTAAGATATTCACTTTCATTTTCAAAAAGTTCACTTGTTCTGATTAACAAAACCATTGGGTATTTAATGTAATTCTTGTATATCTAATAAATAAACTTCTAAATATGGATAATCTTATGTTCATTTAAAAGTTGTAATTTATACACATTTAATAAGAGTGTATTAAACCTTTCAACTTAAAACAAATCTAAATCAAAATCTCACACATTTTAAATTAGAACCACAAAATGAATCTATTAATCACTCCATCTCTCAAACAATACAATTAAATACCAGATACATACAGATAATTCATAACTTTAACACAAAATGACTCTAATTTTACTTTGTCACTTCAACACTTAATACTAAATTAAGGATATTGATCCATAAAAGAAATAATATTTTTCAAAAATGAACTGGGTTGCACCTCCAACAGAGATGTTGGCGGGGGCTGACAAGGCAGCAGCAGCGTTTGTGATGATCTGTGTGATTTGCCTCCTAACTGCGCAGGATGCGTGGAGAGGAAGCAGGGATTCTCAGAACATGCCCTCCGAATGCCTTCTTCTGATCTGAGTTATTTTCGTGTACTTCTCATCTGGCAGGACCACAGCTTTTACAGGTATTCCGGAGACAGCTGGTTAGCATTTTGCACGGCTCCTGTGCCTTTGTATGATGCTGTGGTCCTGATCCCAATTCTTAGGTCATTGGTAATAACAGTGACAGCTAGTAATTTATATTTAGCACCGAATATGGGTTAGGCACTATTCCAAATACGTTATAGTAACTTCTTATTTAATTTCACTACAACTCTGTGAGGTAGGCATGATGATTATTTCTGTTTTACAGATGGGAAAGCTGAGGGACGGAGAGGTCATGTGACCTGCCCAAGGTCATATAGCTAGTAGAAGGCAGAATCCAGATTCAAACCCAGGCTGTCTGGTTCATTAGTTGTTGCTATTAACCCCTACCCCTTCTGAGCTTGCCACCGGCCAGCTTGGTGGGAGAGGTTGGGGATGTCTGGCCATCTCCTGCTGCTACCCCTCTTCTCCCCTCTGTTCAACCCCACAGTCACTGTGGTATGTGGAAGTCTCCTGGGCTTCTCTGTCCTTTATAACAAGGCTCAGAGTGGGGCCTGGGAGCTAACTGATGGATGTGAGCTTCATTCCTCAGTCTCACTGTCGTACATTATAAGGACATGAGTGGATGGCATTGGGGTCTCTCATGGCTGGTGCATTCCCTGGGACCTGACCCCAGACCTGCCTCTACCCTCACACTCTCTCTGTCCTTTCCTATACCCTAGGGTTGCAATCCAAGCCCACCTTGTGGATGACAAGCCAGCCGAGGAATCCACTAGAACTGCGCAGAGGAAAGTTGGACTCGGGGAAGACACAGACCAAAATCCGACTAATGAGAGTATGACGAGCATCTTTCCGCAGGCACCAGGGCCCAGGGCAGGGGGCGGGGGATGGTGATAGCAAACACGCACTGAGCACTTCATGGGTGCCTGACTTGACCCCTCATCCTCACAGCAACCCAGTGGGCACGCTTATCATCATCCCTCTTCTACAGATGGGGAAACCGAGGTGCAGGGAGATGACACAGACCACGCAGCTAGAAAATGCAGTACCAGGGGTCAAAGCCAGTTAGGCAAACAGCAGTTTGCCTTTGTTTTTGTATTTTTTGGCCACGCTGCAAGGCATGTGGGATCTTAGTTCCCTGACCAGGGATCGAACCTGCGCGCCCTGCATTGGGAGCACGGAGTCTTAACCACTGGACCACTAGGGAAGTCCCTTGCCTTTGTGTTTAAGACTCAGGAAAATGATCAGAATCACTTTTTTTTTTTTTTTTAACGTTAATGACTGCAATGCATTAAAACATGAAATATATGAACATCTATGAAAGAACAAATAAAACCAACTCGCTGTTCACCTTTGGAGGATCCCAGGGAAACAAATCACTAATTTTTTTTTTTTTGACTTAAAACAATAGAAATTTATTGTCTCACAGTTCTGGAGGCCAGAAGTCCAAGATCAATGTGTTGGCAGGACTATGCTCCCTCTGAGCAGAATCATTTTTTATTTTACTGCATTAGGAACACAATTTAGTGGCTTGTTCATTTTAAAATTTCCAGTAAATTAGCCTTTCACGGAATACAGTGCATCTTAAAGCAAGGCTTAGGAGCTTACTATTAAAAATTTTCACATCAACTAATAGAACTTTTGATAATTGATTTTCTTACCATCCATTGTTTTTTTATGGCTTCTGAACATTGTTTCAAAGTGTTTGAAATGACTAGAAGAAGAGGGGGCTTTTGTGTCCATAGGAGAAAGTAAAATACCAAATACTATAAATACTACAAAATACTATAAATACTACAAAATACTATAAATACTACAAAATACTATAAATACTACAAAATACTATAAATGCTACAAAATACTATAGAAGAATTCTTAACTTCTTCAGGAAAGTTTTTAATGTGATGAGTCAATGAACAATGACTATTATATAAAGAAATAGGGAAAAATGTATTTGCCTTGAAACCTTTTTTTCCTTTAACCTTCAATTTTGCAAAAATGGTTTAGAGGCAGCCCTGCATTCGTAAAGTAGGAACTCATATTTCTGATGTTATTTATTTATTTATTTTGTGGTACGCAGGCCTCTCGCTGCTGTGGCCTCTCCCGTTGTGGAGCACAGGCTCTGGACGCGCAGGCTCAGCGGCCATGGCTCACGGGCGCAGCTGCTCCGTGGCATGTGGGATCTTCCCGGACCGGGGCACGAACCTGTGTCCCCTGCATTGGCAGGCGGACTCTCAACCACTGCGCCACCAGGGAAGCCCTCTGATGTTATTTTTATCCTGACTTTAGAAGGGTTTATGTGTTTTTGTTTGAAACATGAGCTTGGACAATTGGCTCTAAAAGTTGTGCTCCTAACCAGTTCCTAATACTGTCTCTTGTAATCATTCATTTGTTTAGTCAACAAATATTTGAGCACCTACTATGCGCCAGACCCTGTTCTAGGTGTGGGGATTCACCAGTGATGTGGCCTCTGACCTTAGGGAGCTCACATTCTACTCGGGGAGACAGACAATAAGTAAGACAGATAAAAATGTAATATGTTTAGTGAGGGTAAGAGCTATGAAGAAGTGTAAAATAAGGTTAGGGGCTAAAGAGGCACAGAGGATGGAGTGGCCATGACTGTTTTAGGAGGGTGGTCAGGGAAGGCTGCTAAGGTGGTGACATCTGAGGGGGAATGTTCCAGGCCAAGAAACTGGAAGTGCAAAGGCCCTGAGGTCGGTGTGAGGTCAGTGATGGGCCAGGTGATGAGGAAGAAAGATGGTGGGCTGTGGGGGGAAGGACATAGCTTGTATACAGCCCTGTAGTCCATGATTAGGCTTTGTGTTTGCATAGAGTAAGGCAGGAAGACCCTGGAGGATCCTGAGTAGAGTGGGGAAATGATCTGACTTAGATTTTCACAGGAGTCCTTGGGCTGCTGCTGCTGTGTGCAGAACGGGCTGTGGGGACAAGGGGGAAACAGAGGAGGGGAGCAGAAATGACTCAGTTGGTTTGTTCTTGGATATGAAGTAGGATCCTGACTCTGCCCCTCAGCCTTAGGACAGTCACTTATTCGATCAACAACTCCTGAGAGAATGCCTACGATATGCCAGGCACCAAGCCGGGTGTTGGGGACACAGCCGTGAACACGGCCCTTAGAATTTGTGCTATGATGGAGCTTATACTTTAGTGGGGAGACACATAATAAATGAATTAAAGCCCCCAAAGAATAGTACTCATCAGTTTATTCAACCCATGCTTATGGAGCTCCAGGCACTGTCCTGTGTGCTGGAGATACATACAGCTGTGACAAAACAACCAAAGCCCCTGCCCTCCTGGCTGTAAAATTCTAGTTGAGTAGACAGACATGAAACAAGATAATAAGAAAAACATGTTATGTTTGGTAGTGATGAGTCCTAGGAGAAAAATAAATTGGGAAAAGGGGAGACATAATTACAAACTGTAATTATGTAATTACAAATTGGGTAAGCCTCAGGATGGCACAAAGCAGGGTTTCAACCCTAGAGCTGGTGGTCAGGGAAGATCCATTTCTAGAGCAGAGGTCATTAATTCTACACTTTATCAGAATCACCTGGGAGTGGGGCTCAGCGGGCCCGAGACTCAGAGACTGGCATTTTCACAAGATGCTTCTGGTCCCTGTGGGCCATATTTGGAGATGTTTTGGTCTGGAGATGTGAAGGCAAGATGGTGGAGTGGCTAGGAGCCCAGACTTCAAGGACAACGGCTCTGCGATGTGTGACCTTGGGTAAGGTACTGCATCTCTCTGACCCTCAAGTTCTGCTTCTCTAAAGTGGGGATAATAATAGTCCCAAGTGGGCTTCCCTGGTGGCGCAGTGGTTGAGAGTCCGCCTGCCGATGCAGGGGACATGGGTTCGTGCCCCGGTCTGGGAAGATCCCACGTGCCGCGGAGCGGCTGGGCCCGTGAGCCATGGCCGCTGAGCCTGCGCGTCCGGAGCCTGTGCTCCGCAACGGGAGAGGCCGCAGCAGTGAGAGGCCCGCGTGCCGCAAAAAAAAAACCAAAACCAAAAACAAAAATAATAGTCCCAAGTGAGGTGGTGCATGGGAAGTGCTTAGCATACTTTAGAATTCACAATAAGTACCCTATGCATTTGCACTATTACTCATTATTGTGTGAGGATTATGGCAGCTGAGGGCTAGGAAGAGGTGGTTTCTAGCAAAGGACAGAGAAATGAAGAACAGAAGGAATAAAGAAGAGAGCACATAGCCTGGCGGAGGTGGAGAGGGTGAGGACTCGTCACTGAGTGTGTGAGGCGCGCCACTAAGCGGCTTGATTGTGAATATTACCTCATCTGTTTTTTATAGCAGCAGCTCTCTGAAGCCGGTATTAGTTTCCTAACATACGGAATGAGTGTAGCAGGGTTCTGGGAGGCTAACTAACGTGCCCAGGTTCCCTTAGGTGGGAAGTGGCAGAGCTGGCATTTGAACCAAGGTGTGTCGAGGCCTAACATCCAAGTCTTGATCACTGTGAGGTTCAGCCCGCCTTGCAGCCTTAGGCCCACTCAGTTCCTCATCTTAGCGTAGTGGAAAGGGGAGTCAGGAGGCTGCCTTTCGAGTTCTGGTGCCACTACTGCAACTTTGGGGCAGTCACATAACCTGCCTGAACATCCACCTGTCAATAAAATAGAGCTGGGGAACATAGGGCTGTTGGAGGGTAAGCTGATACCCTGAGCCGCCTGCTGAGTGAGGCGCCCTCAGCAATTGTTCTTGTTGTTATTATTATTGTAGGTTATGTGTACCTGCTTGGGGGCCCTTAGGCAAGTCCCTCAATCCCTTAGAGGCTCATTCTTTTCCCAGGGGTTGTTGTGTGAAACAATCCTCACTCAGCTCAGCTGCCTGATGAGAAATGGTAGCGATTATCATCCACTCTGCCTCTCCTGCTTCTTCTGCAGACAAGGCCCGTCTCCTCGGCTATCTTCTTTCCTACTTGGGCGTTTTCTATCATTGCTAGTACTATATAGTTCATCGATACTAAGAAGCCATTGATAATAAGGTGTACCTTTATCTTAATTACCCACTAATAAAATATTTGTCAATTAGACTGTAACGCGCCACCAACTGTAAGATATATCCCCACCTCAGAGTGTAAAATTATGGGAAAATGGGTGTTTCAGAAAGGATGAAATAATTCAAGGTGCTCTGACCCGCAGACAATGGGGAACCGCCGCCCAGCTCGGGTGGCATTTACCAGTCGAGGCCACAAGGGGGCGGATTGCGGCGGGAGGGAAGTGGTCCCTAGGCTCCCGGAGGTTCCGGCCAGCTCCGCGCATCACGGAACACTGCCCCCCTTCCCTGTTCCTCCGCTTGCAGACGATGCTCAGGAACCGGCGAACCGCGCACCAGGAGCTCTGCAACCACGAGGACTTCCTCACCAAGCTCTGTGGGCAACTGATCAAGACCATGCAGGACACGGACGACAGCTCGGCCCTGAAAGTGCGGGTGATGCTGCAGCAGGAGGACGTCTTCACGGTGAGCCCCCACCGAGGCCCCGCACCCCTGCCTCTGCCCTGCGTTGCGGTCCAGCCCGCGACGCCGCCCTCCTGAGCGCTTGGGCGCCCTCTCCTGCTTTCTCCCGGCCTCTCCCGGCCCGTTGCGCAAGCTGCTTCCTCCATGGGGAGGATACATCTCTTACACACTCCGCCCCCAATCCCGCCCCCCCGCCCGCCCACCTACCTGGGCTTTGGAATCAGACTGGGGGTGGCGGGGGTTGGGGACTCATCCCCATCAGCACTTATTAGCCGGAAGACTTTGAGTTAACCTCTGAGCCCTGTAAAACTGGGGCACAACAGCACCCACCCCGAAGAGGAGTTGTGCCTGGCACGCAGTATGTGTGGGGTTGGGTTTGGAGGCTCCTCTGAGGAAGTGCTGAGTCCTCTGACAGTCCGCGCTTTGGCCGCACCAGTGGAGGCTTAGGGTGAGCTGACCCCCCCTCCCCGCCCCCACTCCCACAGACCATCGCTGACATCTACTCAAACAAGATGAAGCTGCACCAGATGAAGTGTGAGCTTCGGGAATGGGAGGAGAAGGAGGAATCCAAGATACACAGTAAGAATCCCTGGGGCTGCCTCCCTGACCCTCGCCTGGCCCTCTGTGGAGGCCAGCTGCTGGGCATTCCCCTCGCACCTCCCTTTCGGAAACCATCAGGCCCATCGCCTCCCTTCTGAGGCCCATGCGACTGCTAAGATGCACAGCTGACAGCTTACTTATCAAGCACTTAGTGCTTGCGGGCCCTACGTGCTTTGTTTTTATGGGCTCACTCTCCGTCCTTCCGACTACCTGTAAGGCAGGGAAGTTTTTCTTTTCTCCCATTTTACAGATGAGGCAACTGAGGGTAAGGGAAGTGAAGGAGGCTGTTGAAGGTTATACAGCTAGGAGCCAGCATCCAATCCCAGCCTCCCTCTTTCTTGCCAGGGTCCCTCTGGGAGTCAGTGGCTGGAACAGGTCACTGGCCACAGACCTGCTGAGCCTGTGGTTTCTTTCCCCTGGGCAGACTAGAAGCCTTCTGAGGGGAGGGGCGGTGTGTCAGGCAGCCTCAGACGCTGGGGATCCCCTCCATGGAGGGTGGCAGGATAGACTGTCTTAATCCTGCCCTGGTCATGTCTTGGGAGCCAGTGTTGCCCCATTTCACTGGGCTCATTGCCTGGGGAGCGTGTGTATGAGGAGACTGAGGTCCAGAGAGGGAAGGTCTTGGTGAGGGTCATGCAGTGTCGGTGGCAGAGCCGGGGCTTGCCTAGGGATCTTGCACTGGGATAGTTTCTTTCCTACCCAGTACTGCCTCTTCTCCTGTGAAGGTAAAGAGCTCTCTAGGGGCTTAACTGTCCACCACCTCCCAGCCTTGTGTGAACTTGCTTCAGCCCAGACCCCAGTTCATTGGTCAAGGAGCGCTTTGCCTCTTGGGTCTCCCCAGAGGGGTTCTTGAGGGAGGATCCTGCCTTCTGTCCTTCCTGATCTCTTCAGACCTGGAGCAGCAGGTGGAGCAGCTGGATGCCAAGATCGAGAAGGTCCACAAGAAAGTGAGCTTCGTGAGCACTTACATGGACCGTGAGTATCCCATCAAGTCGGTCCAGGTTGCCAACCTTGTGCGCCAGCTGCAGCAGGTGAAGGACAGCCAGCAGGTAGGTGAGCCCATGGCCTTGCCTCGCCAGACCATGTGGGAGGCAGGGCTGGTGGCCAACACCCTCCTGCTGACCCCCAGGATGAGCTGGATGACCTCAGTGAGATGTGCAGAATGGTCCTGGCATCTATGTCCAACCAGATTCAGAATAAGAAAAAGAACCTACTGAGGTCTCTGGTGGTGGTGAGTAGCCAGCCACTGTGGCAGGTTTCCAGGTCCTGCCCCCAGCCCTGCTTTTTTCCCTGTCCTCTGCCTCCAGACCCCCCCGACACCCACCATGCTACCCAGTGCATGGTAGCCCCTGGGACCAGACTTGGGGGCCAGACCTCTCCTTCCTCTGCAGAAAATCCAGCATGCTCATCAGGAAGCGCTCCTACAGAAGACTTGGAATAGCCGGCTCATACTGAAATACATGGACAAGTTCCGAGAAGTGAGTGGGCAGCAAAGGTGGTCGTCACCCCTGTGCTAGAGCAGGAGGGTGGGTGGTCCCCAGGACCTGTGGGAGTCAGGCTTGTCCTGATGTGGCACTCATGAGGTCTCTGACTCTGGTGTTAGCCTTCCTCCTTGGCAGTGCCATTAATGCCACTTGTCATCATTCATCTGAGAAGGGGATTCGTGCTGGCCTAGGGTATGCCTCATTAACCAACACCACCAGCCATGACCCATCAGCAACATCGCCAAGCATCACCACAGGACCATCACTTTAATTTCACTACCCAGCCCTGGTCTTCACCTCTTTAATTCTTGTCATTGACCATCACTCATGACCAGTGTTAATGAAATCCACCATCACCACCCTCTCGCGGCAATTTTCGTTATCTTGCACCTTCATCAGTTATCCGAGTGAATGGCCTTCATCATCTCCACCAGCCCCTGTTAATTCTCACTGTCAAGCGCTGCCACCCATTTGCAACCTGTCTCCATTCTCCACGATCCCCTCACCCTTAACCGGAACCATCAAACATCGTCGGTAACTTGTGAGCCAGCCCTGCCCTGCACAGCGAGGACCCCCGTCTGGAGTCCAGGCGTCCCAGTGACAAAAGTGACAAAGCCCAGAGACCATTTCTGTAGACGGATGAGGAATAATCCTTGTTCATTTTGCCCTGTTCTCCCTTTGGTTGGGGAATGTTTCGTTTCTCACTTGCCCCTGCTCTCCTCAGTTTATAGACCATTTTGAGGAGGAAATACCCATATTAAGGGCTGAGATGGAACAGCTCCAGTTTCAGATCTGGGAAACCCGAGAGACTGTATTTGCGGACATTCTGCTTCGGAGACCCAAGTATGTGATCCTTGTGTAGCTACCGCTTAAACTAGCCACGCTCTGGCTCTCTGTTCTCGGGGAAGGCAGCCTGGTGGAGGAGGCAGGAGGCTGGGTTTTTGCCTTGGCTCTGCCCCTGACTGTGTAGCAGATGTGACCTTTCCCATCTTTGGGCCTTAGTGTCCCATCTCTGCCCAGCAGTCTGAGCTAGGTAATCTCTCTGGACCCTTCCAATTCCACATTCCACGTTTCAACCAAGTGGGTACGCCCCTAAGCTCCTGGGGTATTCAGGAAGACAGTGTTGAGTGGGGTGGTCGGCTCCAGAGACGAATGGCCTGGAAGGCACACTGCAGGGAGAGAAGGGTGTTCTCTCCGTGGGGCAGAATTCTGGGCCCCAAAGGAAGGACTTCCCTCCTTCCAAAACCAGTTCTCTGCCTGCCCTCCCTTGGGTCAGGCCCTCTGGGTCTGAGGGTGAGGATCCCACCAGGCCACGCCTCTCTAGGTGGGGCAGATCTTACCACCTGCAAATTATTTTTCTTCTTAGCGTCTGTGTCTATCTCCTTCTCTTCCTCTCCCTTTCCTTCCTCCTCCTCTACCTCCTATTCTTCATTCTCCTCTTATTTTCCTTAAAAAGTCAAATTTATGATGTGCCTATGGAGTGCCAGGCACTGTGAGTGCAAGCAACCCTTGGCTCTGCCACCATGGAGCCAGGGAGGGGACCAGACAGTAATCGAGAACGAGCCACCGACAGATGTCCCGTGGCAACTGACCCCAGAGCTGCTGAAGCAGAGGTATAGGTGTGGCGCTGGCAGAGCGTAGCCCGGACAGAGAGGAGTCCGGAGGGTCAAGAGAGGTTTCCCTGAGAATGTGACAGTTTAAACCAAGGTCTGAAGGATGATGCGTAAAAGTTCACTGGGCAAAAGGGGCTGAAGGGGGAACTGAAGGAAGAACATTTCCAGGTGGTGGTGCTGGCGTCTTGGGAGTGTGGTGAGTAGGCACCGTCGTCCTTATCTGAGCTCTGAACACATTGAAATAAGACCGAAAGGGGCAAGGCAGACATGGGCCAGACTCTCACTTTTATTCTGATAAAGCTGATTTCAGAGAATGTATCAACAGCTTCTGTCTCCAGATATGTTGGCTTCTGAATACTGAACCCAGAATTAGGCAAATCGAGCTCCTTGGTCAGCTGTGCTGGAGCAGAGGAGTGTGTGGTTCTTGCAGAGGCTGCTCGTTGCTGAGAGGGGACAGCAGGGCCACCCATGCCCCACCCCGTTCTCCAGACTCACTGCTCAGGTCGTTGTACCCCTTTCCAGGGGCAGAGTGAGTAAAGAGAGGCCAGGAGCAGTATGCCTGCTGGTGCCCTCCCACGGGCAGGCAGGCACCAGGAATGGGAAGACGCTTTCTCCTCCTAGGATGCGGGACTGGCGCATCCCTAGGCAGAGCTGCTCCAGCCAGAATGTGCACGGGAATCACCTAGAGATCTCGTTACAATGCAGACGCTGAACCGGTAGGTCTGGAGTGGGGCTAAGGAGTCAGCATTTCTGAGAAGCTCCTGGGTGAGGCTGACGCTGCCAGTCCCTGGATCACAAGCCGAGCAGTGAGGCTGTGGAGCATGTGTGGTAGGAGGGAACTTGACGTTTACCAGGGGCTGAATGAGGCTGGAATGCAGAGTGGTGGGGAGAGTAACGGGGAGGAAGCAGGACAGCTCAGCCCCTAGGAACCTCCACGCAGGGCCCGGAGGGAAGAGCTTGATACTTGACCCTGAAAGCAAAGAAATTGTAAGCTGAGTGGTGACATCAGATTTGCATTCCAAGAAGAGTCACTTTGAAAAGAGGGTGGAGAAGATATTGGAGAGGGGCCCGAGGAGGTGCTGGGAGTCTGGTTGGGTGTGACGGCAGTCGTGTGTGTGTGTGTGTGTGTGTGTGTGTGTGTGTGTGTGTGTGTGTGTGTGTGTGTGTGTGTGTGTGTAGCGGGGGGTCGGGAGTGGCTTGGCCAGGGTGGGTGGCAGAACAGAGAGGAGAGATGGATGGAGTGGAGAACAATTGGAGAAGGTAAACCCATAGGCCTTGGTGATATTTGGATGTGGGAAGTCAAGGACAGGGAGGTGTCAAGAATGACCCCTGGGTTTCTGGCTTTTGTAACAGGGTGGGTAGTGGTGCCAGATCCAGAGACGGGGAAGGCTGGGGCCGGGGGTCGGTGAAGGATGCTTACGCAGGTCAGTCAGCAGTTGACTGGGACACTGAGTTTAATTTACAGAGACCTCAGCGTGGAGCTGTCAGGTAGGCAGTTTGGGGTACGAGTGTAGATATCAGAAGACAGATATTGACTGGAGATGGAAATTTGGCCATTGCCAGTACAGAGATGCATTTTCTTTTTTTACTATTATTTTGAACAATTTCAAATATACAGAAAAGTCGAGAGAGTATTATAATGAATACCCAGTTACCCATCTAGATTTAGAAATAGTTATATTTTTGCCATATTGGCTTCATCTTCATTTCTTCCTTTTTCTTTCTTCTGAAATGTTGTAAATTGCAGACATCCTGACATTTCACGTCTAAATCCTTCAGCGTGCGTCAGTATGTACCATGAGAGTGGGTGAGAGAATTGGGAGGGAGAATGTAATCCTGGAGCCTTGTAAATGTTCGTGCTGGTCACTGAGATGGGAAAATAGTGCAGATGGGAACCCACCGCTCTTGCTACTTTTATGGAAAGAATAATGCCTGTTATTCACTGAGCACTTATTACATGCTGGCACGGTCTCATTTAATCTTCCCATCAGTGACTGAAGGTGGACCCTCCCCACTTGACAGATGAGGAAACGAGGCTCACCTGGGGTCTGTCACATAGTGAGTGCTTGTTTCATAGGTGCCCAGTGAAGTCCAGGGGGGCTCAGAGGGGAGAGGCAGTGTGCTCAAGGTGACACAGAGTTAGGCTTGCAAACCAGTCATCCTGACTCCAGAGAGAGCGCTCGTCCTGAGGGGCCCCAGCACTTCAGAGCTGAGCTCTTGTTTCCTCTTGGCCTCAGAGCTCTGTGGGGCAACATGAGTCCTGCCAAACCAGTTCCTTTTCCATTTTGACGTGTGTGTGTGTGTGTGTGTGTGTGTGTGCGCGCGCGCGCGCGTGCGTGCATGCGTGTGTGTGTATGTTTGCTGTAAGGTCACAGGTTATGTTCCTCTGAGGCCGTGCTCCCCTACCTGCAGCTCTGGCACCCCTGCTTGGTGTCTCACACCCCTCTTTGCTGTTTCCTACCAGGTGCACCCCTAACGTGGACATCATCCTCAACATCCCTGTGGAAGAGCTGCTGCCCTTCTAGATGGCGGGGCCATGGGCCACCCCTCCCTCCCTGGTCTCTTCCCCACACCCAGAGCCTTGAGTTCTCTCCTTCCAAGCCCACGTCCCCATGCAGACCCTGGTCTGCAGTTCCTTCCTTCCTCATACTCCCTCCCTCCGTCCTTTCCTTCCTTGCTGCTGCTTTTTTCTTTCCGCTTCCTGTGTCCCCCCTCCCTCCATTCTTTTGGTTGGTGCTGCTACTTGAGCCAGGTAGGAATTCCTAGTCAAGTCTTTTTTACCAATAAAGCTGGCTTTGCCCTTTGCCAGTGCCTGGGGCTTCCTGAGAAGCCTAGGTAGGAGTGGATTTTGTCTTAAGATTAGGGGTGGGCAACTGTGCTGCCTGCATCTGGGGCTCCAAACTTCTTGAGAAGTGCTGGAGCGCCGCCCCCTGCCTGAGTCTCCATGGTTCTGTGGCTCCGGGCCACCCCCTCCCTGGTGCAGTGCGACTCCAGTTTCCCACCTGATTTGTGCCCAGACCTGTTGAGGCCAGTTCCGGGGTGGAGGGGGCATTCCTTGAGCTTGATACACCTGGGAACTTGCTGGACCCTCACTGCTGCTGCCCATCTCTTTTCCGGTCCAGCCGTCTGTCTGTCCACCACTTCTCCCCCAACGGTGTATGGACGTGAACACCAACTCATCCTCAGGTGCCTAGTCAGGCGCTGTTCCCTGCCACATACTCTTTCACGATGGACTTAAGAGGGAAGCTGCCTGGACCCCCCTCAAGCAAGGGCTTTTGCTCCGGTTACCGGGAGGGCCACTGGCAGGTGGCCTCCAGCTGCCAGTGTCTTCGGGCTTTGCCTTGGCTGCAGAGAGCCGGGCCTCTTGCCACCTTCCATGATGCTTAATGTGCCAACACCAAAGGCTGTTCTGGCTCCAGGGCTGCTTGGTGGGTTGGCTGAAACTGCTCCTGGACCTGCGCTGCAGCTTGACTCCTCCCTCTGCCCAGCCCTGTGTACCTCTCTCTCCTCCCTCCTTCAGCCGGTCCCAAGGACACTCAGTAGTCAATGTCCTGTACCCATGCGGTGTCTCAGAATTGGCCTCCCTGGGGACCCAGACTGTTCCCACTCCCAAGAGCCTCTGGCCGCTCACAGATCCACTCTGTGTGTTGGGAGACTTTCGGTTACAGGTAACAGAACATCCAAGTCAAATTGGCCCAAACAATAAAGGGCTCAGGTACATAAATATTCCAGGTGAGGCGAGGCTTTAATCAGAAATCAAGCGACGGCACCAAGGACCTAGTTTCTCTTTCTCTACTTTGTTCTCGAGTGTGTCTCCTCTTGCTGAGGTCGGCACTCCCTGTGGTCCCAGTATGGCTGCCAGCACCTCCTGGGGTGTAGGATTCCTTGTTCTTGTCCTGCTGGAAATAGACAGTGTCTCTGTCCCAGAACTTTCAGCCCAAGTCTTAGGATTGCTATGACTGGACAGGCTCATATCACATGCCCACCGGGAACCAGCCTAGGAGGTGGAGAGTGCCTACTAATTTAGTCTAGATCATGTGCTGGACCCCTAGAGCAGGGGAAGGGGTACGGGGGGGGGTAGAGCACATGACCCAGGCTAAGCCAATAGGCACCCCCAGAACCATATGGATCTCCAAACAGAAATGGACAGTGTTGAACATCATAATAGCAAATGCTTATTAGCTAGAACTTACTTATGCTTTACATCTATCAACTCATCACATCCTCAGGAACAACCCTAGGAGGTAGGTATGTTAGCATTTCAATTTTACAGATGAAGAACCCAAAGCATGAAGAGCTAAAGTGACTTTTTCGAAAGTCACCAGGCTAATGTCTGTAAGTGGTGGAGAGAGCTGAGCCGCCAGGCGTTATAGGAGCCAATTAAGACAAGTCCAAATTAAAGTAACAGTCAGGCTTCAATCGTTCACTTCCACATGTAAGGAAGAGGCCAAACTGGAGACCACTGACATCCCTTCCTTGGATTTTCCCCTTGGAACGAAGGGCACCATCCCATCAGGTGGATCAAAACTGGGGATGCTCTCACTGCTGGGGGAGCCCCGAACTAAAGGCTCCTTCAGTTTTATGGCCACGGGGAGGGGGGGGATTGGGGTGGGGAAGGGAGTGTGGGAAGGGCTAGGAGCAAGAAGGTCCTGACTCCTGAGGCAGAGTGGAGACGTGTCTTCCAGGTTTCCCCCTCTCCCCATAAGGGTGAGGCACCCGAGGAGGGCCTCGGCCGAAGCCAATCCCCTTCCCACTAAAGGTCTCTGAAGAAAGCTGGGGTAGGAACGCAGGCTGGGGCAGGGGCTTGAGTCCTTGGCTGTGACCCACTGAGAGACCGCGTGCACTGGCGGTGTACCACGCTGGTGTGGGGAGGCTATCCCTCCCTGCCAGGCCTGCCGGGGAGAGCCTTTGTAATGGCCTACGGTTGTGCCTAAGAAATTAACAGATATATATATACTACTATATATAAAATAGGTAAACAACAAAGACCTACCCTGTAGCACAGGGAACTATATTCAATATCTTCTAACAACCTATAATGGAAAAGAGTCTGAACGAGTGTATACGTGTATATGTGAATCGCTTTACACCTGAAACGAACAGAACCCTGTAAATCAACTATATACTTCAATCAAAAAATACTTAAAAAATCAGACATAGGTTTTTGGCCAGAAGCTGGATTCCTTAATAGTGAAGGGATGACTGAGTTCTGAGGAGGAAAACCAAGAAACGACATAAGAACACACAGATTCCCTCACGTCACACACAGCCATCATGCCTCCAGATGTGACGGAGAGTAACCCCACACGTGCACAGCTGTACATGGATGTGCTCCCACTTTTCAGAGTTGCACGTGGGTTTATCCTCACATGTGCAGGTATCGATGCATATGCACGTGGGTACACACCAGGACTGCATCAATAAAAGAAGGACTGATTGCGTGTCTTGTCAGGAATTCTCTGTATTAGTCAGCTTTAGCCCCAATAACACTGCTGCATGAGAAGAAACTGCAGAACTCAGTGGATTGCAGCAGTAAGAGTTTATTCTTTACTCGGGGTCCTCAGGTCGGCCGCACTTTGGCTGAACTCAGCCAGGCTGGTTGCGTGGCTCTGCTTTAGGTTGTGGGTCAGCTGGGCTTGGCTTCAGACTGGGGGTTAGGCTCAGGGGTGCCCTTGGGCTCTGGGGCTATCTCGGGTGTGCTTTTCTCAAGGAAGATCACAGGAGCAGGCGAGTCAGGCCCACACTTAAGACCTCTGCTTGCATATGTGCTAGCATTTCACCGGGCAAAGGAAGTCAAAGGAAGTCCAGGTCCCAAATCAATTAGGCAGAGAGGTAGCTCCCCCGCCCCGCGCACCTCCCCTTACCTGCCCATGGGAGGGTAAGGGGAGTGGATGTTTGCTGAACAGTAACCGAAACGATCGTGCTTTTCTGCTTATAGAGGCAGGGACTGAGCTCCTGGTATTAGTTTTCTATTGCTGCTATGACGAATTATCACGAACAGAAATAAAACAACACAAATGTATTATCTGGACCATCTGTAGGTCAGAAGTCTGACAGATCTCAGAAGGCTAAAATGAAGGCGTGAGCAGGGCTGTCTTCTTTTCTGGAGGCGCTAGAGGAGAGTCTATTTTCTTGCCTCTTCCAGCGTCTAGAGTCCACTTGTGTTCCTTGGCTTGTGGGGCCCTCCTCCACCTTCAAAACCAGTAACTGCAGGTTGAGTCTTTCTCCCATCACATCACTCTGGCCTCTTCTACTTTTAAGGACTCTGTGATGACACTGGGCCGACCAGGATAATTCAGGGTACCCTCTCTTCTTTACGGTCTGCTGATTGGCAACCTTAGGTTTATCTGCAATCATAATTCCTATTTGCCATGTAACATAACTCACTCCCAGATTCTGGGGATAGGATGTGGACATCTTTAGGGGCTATTAGTCTGCCTATATATAGTCTGCCCCAAAGATTCATGTCCACCCCACAGGCAAAATACATTCACCTCACCCCAAAGTCTCATCCCATTATAGCATCAACTCAGAGTGAAAACAACTCATCTAAATCTTATCAGCTCAAAAGTCCCAAATATCATCTAAACCAGGTAGAGGGAGGCTATGAGAAGACCTCATCCTTGGGCACAATTCCTTCCCACCTGTGAACGTGTGAAACTCAAGAAACAAGTTACCTGCCACCAAAATGCAACGGTGGGGTGGGCATAAAAGTTATAGAGTCTCCCATTCAAAAGGGAGAAAATGAAAGGAAAAAGGGAGAAAATGAAGGGCAAAAAGGGGTCACTGGTCCCAAGGGATTTCAAAATTCAGCTGCTTTCTAGGCCTGGGAATAGTCCTCTGGGCTTGTGTCATCACAGAGTCCTTAAAAATGGAAGAAGAGGCCAGAGTTTTCAGGGAGGCAGTGGCAGGGGTGTGCGATCGGCAGTCAAGTGGTCCTTGGTAGCCTGCAAAGAATGGGAGGTAGAGGGACAAAAGTAGTGGAAATTCTTGGAAATCATCCACCAGGGACAGAAGGGAGCAGCAGCTGGTTTGCTCTTTAAAAGGAAGGGAGGTGGTAGTCACACCTATCTAGATAATCTAGAGGATCTAGATCTGCCTCCAAATATTTTAAAGCCTTTAGGTCTTGTGGGGTAGATCTGTAAAACAGGTTTGTGTAATGCACTCTAGCAGGGAGTCATTAGCCTGAGTGGGTCTGCTTTTTCCATTTTCCTCTCTCTGCCTAGGGGCTGTTGCGTCCATGGGGGATCCCATTAGGGAATTCTGTCTTTCAGAATTTTGCACAAAAGAGGCACTGAACAGGAAGGCAGGACAGCGAGCTACCCTGGGTGGGCAGGCAGACACATCTTCAGAGGCTAAGTGCAGAAGCGAAAGATTAAATACACAATGGTCCAGTGCACCAAAATGTCACTATTTATCTGGAGCAGCAGAGCTGCCGGACAGTTGTGCCAGGATTCTACCTGTCTTAACTGAGTGTCTTTGTGCTGGCGTGTGGCAGGGGCCATTCCCCATTGCTAGAGACGTGGGACATGCTTGACTAGTTGTGAAAAGAGCCCGGCCAATCTAACTGCTGCAGTGGTCCCAGGGTGTCATCTGGTGGGAAAGCCCAACAGGTAGAAAATCCTGTGAGGAAAGAGAAGGCTTGCACGGGGCGCTCGAGAGGCAGGGTCGTTTTTGTGCCAAAGTCCAAATTAGGGTCCCAGCTCAGGGTGGGTTCCTAGGCAATCCTGTGTCCTGTGGAGTCTTCTGGAGGGGTGATGTCACCTTAGGTGAAATCCTATGGAGAGGGGATGTCATCTCATGTGCAAAGTTGGACAGGTCCTGAATGGAGGCCATTAGGGCCTGGTTGAGCCCAGGTGTAGTAATAATGGGAATTGGCCTCTGAACGACCTTGAGACATAGAGTCTTTGTTAGGGGGTCACAGACCCAGGCACACTTACTCCGCATGTTAATAACCTTCCCATTTGTCTGGGAGGTCGCTCTTGCATTCAGGCTTGTGGAGTTCCTAGTGTGGGTGGGAGGAGCCCATCTACCTGGCAGAATTGGTTCCAGAGAGTGGCTGGCCCAATTCAACCTGTTGTCAAATGAGGATGAGAGAAGGCCCGCTGGCCTTAGCAGTTTGGTTTGGGACTGTCCCATACCCATGCCAGGAGCCAAATGAGACTCAACACAGCTAAGCATAGCAAAAAAGGCATTTTCGTGGCCTTGGACATTGTAGGGGACTCCCTCCTTCTTTCACTCTTGTCAGGAGCATGGGAAGGGGCCAGGGGAGGCACCCAGGGCTCCAGCAGGAATGTGGATCCTGGGTGACACCACTTTGCAGGGAGGGTCCAGATGATATCATTTGAGGATATTTCTCACATGTGTCAGTTTTAAGTTATTCTGCTCCCTAATCACTAGCCCTAATCACTGGGTACAATTCCCTCCACCTCCTGCGAAAGTTCATCGTTATTATTAGCTATGAGTGGCCCTTGTATCCTGGAATTTAGGCAAAGCTTCTGCCTTAGGCAGATTAGGATTCCAGATCAGCATACTTGGGGTGGTGGTACTGGTGGGAGGAGGTGGTCCACCATCCTTTTTTTTTTTTTTTTTTTTTTTTTTTTTTGCGGTACGCGGGCCTCTCACTGCTGTGGTCTCTCCCGTTGCGGAGCCCAGGCTCCGGGCGCACAGGCTCAGCGGCCATGGCTCACGGGCCTAGCCGCTCCGCGGCATGTGGGATCCTCCCGGACCGGGGCACGAACCCGTGTCCCCTGCATCGGCAGACGGACTCTCAACCACTGCGCCACCAGGGAAGCCCAGGGCACTATGTTTTAATTTTAATAGGAGCTGTTTGAAAAGCCTATTCTGGTGTTCAGTGAGGCCAGTTAATCGGATAAATGGAAGTTTCCTGTTCTCAGGCCCAACTCTGTGTATCTTGTAAAGTGCATTGTGACCCTTGATCTGAATCCAGTTTAGGGCACCAGTAGGAATTAGGAGGGTCCTGAACAGTGGCGTCCCACCCGGAGTGTCAGGTATATGCCCGCCTTAAGCCGCTGTGTTGACCACGGCCTGGGCATACCGAATACTGCCAGCAGATGGCGGTAAAGGCCCAATAAAAGGAACCTGTTAACGACTTGTAAGGGCTGGCTGTCCGGGAATGAAACCCCAGGTTGTAAGTCGCCCTTGGTGAGTTTTTACAGTTGGACATTTGGGCCGTTAGTGTGGGGAGTGGGAGGCTTTCGTTATGCGCCCGTTGCTACGGCCTGCTCCCTGACTACTTGAGCTGGCCTCCATCCTCATTTGTCACCATTATTCTCGCGTCCCTATTTGTAGTCCCGCAAGCCTTCCTTCCTCCCGCCAAACAAGCTCATTTCCTGCTCAGCCTTTGCACTGGCTGGTCCGCTGCTCTGAAGGTTGTTCTCAGGGTCGGTCTTACCTGACCACCATTTCTAAGGTAGTTCTTTACATCGCATCACTCCGTTTTATTTTCTTTAGAGCAGCAGTTACTATCTGGTATTACACATTCATTTACTTCTTTTTATGTTTGTTGTCTGATTTCCCCAACCATAAGGTGAGTTGCATGAAGGTAAACAATTTGTCATGCTTGTTTACTGCTACCTGTGGTGTGGGGAGCACTTCCTGGCACATAGTTGGTGATCAGTAAATATTTATTAAATTATCAAATGGGTGAATGGCTCTATCTATTGTAAAGCTAGGTTTCTGCAGAGACACTCACATCGCCAT
The DNA here is from genome assembly GCF_000442215.2 of Lipotes vexillifer. NCBI lineage: Eukaryota > Metazoa > Chordata > Mammalia > Artiodactyla > Lipotidae > Lipotes > Lipotes vexillifer. The sequence continues at coordinate 2,481,486 of NW_006771517.1, read as the reverse complement.
GAACATGAAGCCCCCACCCAAGGAAAACGATCCAATGAAGAGGCAAAATGGAGTATATGGCTAAGATACTGTCTTAGAAGATTGTCCCCAGTCTGTAAGCTTGTGATGGCAGGCTGGTTTTTGGTCATGCCTCCCATTGTGCTGAGGCAATGAACAGAACACTTGTGACCCTGAATTGTCCCTCATATTCTCAGTGGCTTGTCCCTGTGTTACACGTTGCAGAATCTTTTTTGTGCAGCTTTTCTTCCCTGCTTGGATTGAACCTACGAATTGTCTCCTGAGAATGAAGCTGCAACTAGTGCCCCACCTCCTCCCTCCCACCCCCAACCCGGGCAGGGTTCAGTTACCTCCACCTCCTGTGAATGTTCATCATTGTTATTAGCTATGAATTGGCCCTTTGCACACATGGAATTTGTTCTGCTTTACTTCTGCTTTATGCAAATTAGGATTTGTGTAGGAGGACAAATAGAGGAGATAATGCAAGAGGGAAGATCAGCAGATACAAGCTGTTGCTGCTTAAGATGGTGATTTGGTTATTACTAGTCAATATCTTAGGGCTGGGGTGGATTTTTTTTTTTTTTTAGAAGGGGAACATTAAAATTATAGATTAAAAATAAGTGTTTAAATAACTAAAGTTTTATGTAGTTGTGCATAGTTATGGGCAGAGTCGTTTTGAACAACTCAATGAGAGCACAGGTATAACATTGACTAAACAGTTTTCTCTTTCGAAATGTTTACTGTAAAAACAATTCTAAATGAAAAACAAATCAGAACACTTAGCTCTCACAGTCCTGAGTCACTTCTGAGGGCAGTGGGGTGTATTCCATCGTGATGCATCTCAGTGTGACTCCAGACTCGTGTCCCTAATACTGGCTATCAGCCTTGATTTCAGTTTTTTCATGAGAGATAAAAAAGGTGCTTTAGAGAGTCAGTTGAACACAAACACAACCAGAGATTTCAGGATGGTTCTTCACTTCATATCTCATTTCCAGGTTTCTGGGGACACAGTATGTGCTCGGTGGGGGTAGCTTGCTCTCTGCTTGTGCTGGACATGTGCTGCTTTTGCTGTCCAGCATCTACTCTACTCCCTTGATAACAATTCCTAAATTTCCATTTGGGGAATCCACCCCGACCCCATTCTCAGTCCATGAGGAAGCTGATTCTATTTCTGGGTTTGGGGGTGGGGTTTATAACCAAGACTGAGGCCATCAGAGCATTCCATTTCCCAGTCACTGACTGGTTCAACGATGAGCACATGACCCAAGTCAGGCCAGATAGGGCTAATGAGGTTCAGGTCTTGGACTTCCACTGGGGAAGGGAGCTCTCTTTCCCACTGGGTTTGATATTAGAGTTGATGTGTTCTTGTAGCTTGAAGCATCATGTATAGCCTGACAGTGAATCCAATACAGCAGGAGGTAGCATATTACCTTTGGAGGTGAAAGGAAGATGGGTTTATTTATTTTTATTTTTTAAAAATTTTTAAATTTTAAATTAAAAATTTTTTTTTTTGCGGTACACGGGCCTCTCACTGTTGTGGCCTCTGCCGTTGCAGAGCACAGGCTCCGGACACGCAGGCTCAGCGGCCACGGCTCACGGGCCCAGCCGCTCCGCAGCATGTGGGATCTTCCCGGACCAGGGCACGAACCCACGTCCCCTGCATAGGCAGGCGGACTCTCAACCACTGCGCCACCAGGGAAGCCCGAAGATGGGTTTTAATGACATCATGTGAGCCCTGACCAGCTGCCCTTGAAGACTGTCCCTGGCCTTTCAGTTGTGTGAGCCAATAGATTACCTGAAGAGCCTTGACTGATCCGTAGCTTAATCACTCCCTTGTGTAATTATGCCTGCAAGTTGATAGCAAGCACTTTCTACAGTTTGCATTCTTAGGAAAGGAAGATGCAAAAGTTTAAAGAAGCATTCTTACTTATCAAAATACTTGAATAAATTCTGGAAGTGCAGCTTCATGGCTATTACATTCTGTGATTAATCCAACCAACATTATGAGCCTCCTCTAGGACAGTGCTAGGTTCCCATTTCAGCAAGGTCAGGGCGCCTCAGCCATGGGAAATAAAGGCAGTCCCTAAACGTTTCTTTCTTAAAAAATAAATAAATATTTATTGATTCGGCTGCACCGGGTCTTAGTTGTGGCACGTGGGATCTTTTAGTTGTGGCATGCAAACTCTTAGTTGCAGCATGTGGGATCTAGTTTTCTGACCAGTGATCGAACTCAGGCCCCCTGCATTGGGAGTGCAGAGTCTTAGCCACTGGACAACCAGGGAAGTCCCTCTAAATGTTTCCATTTGCTTAATTGGCGTGCCAACTTAGCCCGAATGGCAGCACCCCCATGAAGAAATGAGCAATTTTCACCACTACGATGGCTTCAAGTTCAGATCTTCCGATTTGTCACATCAGTAAAAATAATTACCTTGTTAACCATGGCAGTCAGGGCTGGCTTCATGGGTGTCTTGTGAAGTCACACAGGTCCCCATACTCAAAAGAACTCTCTGCTTGGTTTAATATTCTACTATAGCTGTCTTGAAATACTTAATAATTTTAGAACAAGGGAGCTGCATTTTATTTTGTACTGGGCCCTGTGAATTATGTATCTCGTACTGACTGGAATCCAACAAGTTGAATCTCCTATTCTCTAAGTCCCCCCATCTGTTGATTTGCAGAAGCAACTCAATGCATTCTTCATCAGATTTACGCCATCAGCCTGCAATTCTCCCACCCGATTCTATGAAAATGAATGAATTTCTGTGTTGTGTTTCATAGCCTCAGGACACACTGGATGATGATTACGGACATAGAGCAATGTCACATCTCTCGCTTCTTTCATCATGTTGCTTGACTGATAAATGATGCGGTGGAAGAAGAGCTTGAATAACTGCTGGAACACTCTCTTCTGGTTTGCACTGCTTTAGGGAACTCAGCTTTTCACATTCATGCTAAATTTAGTAATTATTTACCGGCATGCCCAAAGAGTTATGGGTGCTAAAATAAGGCCCAAAGCTTTTGCTAAAAATATCAAGATGGGCACACTTTGTTCATAGTTTGCAAGTTGGATGCTTCTTAGAGGGATCCTTTGTCTAAGTAAAAATGGCACCAATAATGGGACCTGGGAGAGTTTGAATGCCAGGTGAGAGAATGGTTCTTTCTAACTGTTAGATACATGAGAGGGACTCCCCAAGCACCCTCCCCTCTTTCACAGAGTTGTTTTTGGAAGCCATGACATCTTTTGTAGGGGGCAGTGATCAAAGGCAGCTGCCCAGGAGGCACAAGTAAAGAACCGGAAGTGCCTTAGGAGACATTCAAACTCCTTTTGACGTGAAAGGAAAATATACTTGTGACTGAGAAATAACCTCACAAGTGGTTAGCTTATTCAAAGCCTTCATTTAATATGAGATTCAGTTCCTCCAACATTTTCTTATGAAAAGTTTCAAACAGAGAGTAAATTTGAAAGAATTTTATGGTGAACACCCTTTCTCCACCACCTAGATTCTACTCTTGACAATATACTCTACTTGCTACCATACTGTCCGTCATCCATCCGTCCATCCACCCATCCATCCATTTACTTTTCATGATGAATTTCTTTTATCTCAGATTAATTATGAATTAAAAGAACAGTTAAAAACACATAACGTAAAATTTACCATCTTAACCATTTCTAATAAAATTTACCATCTTAACCATTTCTAAGTGCATAGTTGAGTTGTTTTAAGTATATACACATTGTTGTGCAACTAATCTCTGGAACTTTTCCACTTGCAAACTGAAACTATATACCCATTAAATCACAATTTTCCAAATTCCCCTTCCCCCAGCCCTTGGCAAACACTATTCTACTACTGTTTCTATGAATTTGACTACCCTAGATATATATCTCAGTTAAGTGGAATCATACAGTATTTGTCTTTTCTGCAACTGACTTTTTTCACTTAGCATAATGTCCTCAAGGTTCAACCATGTTGTAGCATGTGTCAGAATTTCCTTCCTTTTCAAGGATTAATAATATTCCATATGGTATGTACATACCACCTTTTGTCTATCAGTTCGTTGGTTGATGGACTCGTGGGTTGCTTGTGAATGGTGCTGCTATGAATATTGGTGTGCAAATATCTCTTCAAGATCCTGCTTTCAATTCTTTTTTTTTTCGCACTTCATTGAGGAATAATTGACAAATACAATTGTATATATTTAAAGTGTATTAAAATATGTTTTCTATTTCCTTAATCCATCCATCATTCTATCTAGAAGGACCATGGCAAAGACAGATTCTCTCTTTCCTTAGTAGAAGAACCCCAAATTTTAGCTCAACACATTGCCTCTAGGAATAAAGACAACATTTTCTAGCTTCCCTTGAAGCTGGTGTGACCATGTAACTAAGTTCTAGAGAGTGGTATGTAATCAGAAGTGTTGTGTGGGAATTTTGGGAAGGTCTCTTAAAGGGGTGGTGATAAGGACCCATTCTCTCCCATTCCTTCTATTCTTTGTAACAAAAGTGTGATGGCTGGAGACCCAGCACCCATTTTGTGTCATGAGGTGATTTTTTTTTTTTTTTTTTTTTTTTTTTTGCGGTATGTGGGCCTCTCACTGTTGTGGCCTCTCCTGTTGCGGAGCACAGGCTCAGCGGCCATGGCTCACGGGCCCAGCCACTCTGCGGCATGTGGGATTTTCCCAGACCAGGGCACGAACCCGTGTCCCCTGCATCAGCAGGCGGACTCTCAACCACTGCGCCACCAGGGAAGCCCTATAAGGAGTTTTAATATGATATTTCAGAGACTCTTGAGTGATCAGTTCAGTGCAGTAGTCCACCCACTTCCACATGCACTCACCTGTAAGGACCCTCCCGATTTTACTGGTGGTTCTCAGATCCATTTGCCCAGTCCAGTGATTCTCAAACTCTGGCATGCATTGGAGTCACCCAGAAGATTCATTAAAATACAGATGGCTGAGCCCCCAACCCAGAGTCCCTGATTCAGTGGGTCTTGGGCAGGCCTGAGAATTTGCATTTCTAAAACATTCCTAGGTGATTTTGATGTTGATGGTTCAGAGATGTAAAAAATTAATAAACAGAAACCTCAGTTGAGCAGAGTTGGGAGAGCAGAAGGGGGAGCTCTCATGTCCTGTGATGATAGCAGAGCCCAACAGGAAGAAGAAAGACTTCTTCTCTTTCCTGGCAAGGACTTAGCCAATGAAAAACCACGGACTCTTTTTTTTTTTTTTTTTTTTTACCATATCCCTCCCAACTTCATTTCCCCATCTATAAAAGCATTCTCCTTACCTTGCTGTGGGTGGACTTGTACAGGGCTCACCATGGTTGCAGACCCTGAATTGCAATTTTCTGCTGATCCTGAATAAACCCATCTTTGCAGGAGAAATTTCTGGCAGCCTATTTGTTTCAAGTCAACAGAGACTGCATTTAAAACATTTTAAAATTGAGGTTTAATTGAATACAACATTATATTAGTTTCAGGTGTACAATGATTTTTTGTATGTATTTTGAAATGATCACAATAGTCTAGTTAACTATTGTCATACATAGTTATATAATTTTTTTTTCTTATGATGAGGACTCAAGATTTACTCTCTTATTAGCAACTTTCAAATATTCAGTACAGTTTTATTAACTATACTTGTCATGCTGTACATTACATCCCCATGGCTTATTTATTTTGTAACTGCAAGTATGTACCTTTTGACTACCTGCACCCATTTCACCTAAACATTCCCCCCTCCCCCCACCTCTGGCAACCACCAATCTGTTCTCTCTGTATCTATAACTTGTTTTTTGTTTTTTTGTTTTCTAGATTCCATATATAAGTGAGATCATACGGTATTTGTCTTTGTCTGACTTATTTCATGTAGCATAATGCCCTCAAGGTCCGTTCATGTTGTTGCAAATGGCAAGATTTCATTTTTTTAATGACTGAATAATATTCCATTGTATATATGCACCCCATTTTCTTTATCCATTCATTTGTTAGTGGACACTTATGTTGTTTCCATATCTTGGCTCTTGTAAACAATGCTGCAATGAACATATGGGTGCAGATATCTTTTTTTTTTAACATCTTTATTGGAGTATAATTGCTTTACATTGTTGTGTTAGTTTCTGCTGTGTAACAAAGTTTGAATTAGTATTTTTGTTTCCTTCAAATAAATACCCAGAAGTGGAATTGCTGGATCTATTTTTAATTTTTTGAGGATTTATCTTTTTGTGGATCAATTTTTAATTTTTTGAGGACCCTCCATACTGTTTTCCTTAGTGACGTGCAGTAACATTTACTTTCTGACCAACAGTACCCAGTCTTCCTTTTTGGAGACCACACTTTGAGAACAACTGGTTTAATGTTACATTCAAGGCAGGCAGGATATTCTCCTTGCTGGGGCACTTGTTAGTGTTTTATTGTTGTGCTTGTAGGCTTCTTTTATTTCTTTCTATTCTTTTTTTTTTTTCTTTCTTTCTGGTGATCATAGGAATTCCTTTGCACCTAGTTCTTTTGATGTTGTCGTGTGTGTGTGTGTGTGTGTGTGTGTGTGTGTGTGTGTGTGTGTGTGTGTGTTTGTGTGTTGTATGTGTTTGCTATTGCTTTTTATATGATTAAAAATAAAATCTCCTCTCATCCCAGATAACTTCTATTATTATTATTATTATTATTATTATTATTATTTTTTGCGGTACGCGGGCCTCTCACTGCTCTGGCCTCTCCCGTTGCGGAGCACAGGCTCCGGACGCGCAGGCTCAGCGGCCATGGCTCACGAACCTAGCCGCTCCGCGGCATGTGGGATCTTCCCGGACCGGGCCACGAACCCACGTCCCCTGCATCGGCAGGCGGACTCTCAGCCACTATGCCACCAGGGAAGCCCCACACATAACTTCTTCACTAAGGTAGAAGAGAAGAAAACAGTTTTGTCACTGAGTAAGCGTTAAACCAGAATGTGATGCACGTGGCAGACAATCTGCAAAGACAGAAATCTTATACGTTTATGCAGATAAGCAGATACAATCCATTATATACATGTTCTCAAGATAAACAGTAACTAGCCCTGAAGTTAGAGGACCTGACAAAACCATTTGTTATACACAGTTTATCTTAAATTCACCGGTTAATTAGAGTGGCCATCTGTGTTTGCTAATTTGCTTCATCCAAAGGAAAAACAAAATTCTCGTATCCTTGTGGCAGGAGGTACTTTTGCACTTTGGAGTGAGGAGCCTGAGGAATCTGCTGAAGGTCCCTACCTTCCCACAGAAAAGGGGGTTTAGGGGCACCATCTCCCTTGATGATTACATTTCAACAGGATGACTCCCAGGTCTTTGAGAAAGACATTCCTGGGTTGTAAAACTGTCAAGAGTCTTATTTAAATTTTAAAAAGATTTATTCATTTTAAAGAGAGAGAAAGAATTTACAAGTTTTCTAAAGAAAATCCTCTAAGAAACGGGAGGGGAGGGTAAGTCTCTTATTTTCAATGGGGAGAATTTAAGATATTATTTTAAATTTGCACTTGATTTGCAGTTATACTATCCTGTTTGCTGTTTTTAGGGAAGAATTTGGTGGTGTTACAAACTATTCTCATTTTGTGTGTGCCTTCTAAATTAAAAAAAAGTTAAATTTGATTTTTTTTATAGCTTCTTTAATTGCTTGTTCATTTTTATTTTCTTTTTTTGCATTTGTTTTGTTTTAATTACACAAATAATATGTAACATACTTTTAAAATTCTGTGAATTTTGAAAACAATTGTATCACTGCACACTGATAAGAATTGCTCAAATAAAAATTCCTGACAACACCAATTGCTGGCAAAGATGTGGTGCAAATGGAAATCTCATTCATTACTGGTGTTGACCTAAAACAATAAAACAGCCAGTTGTTTTACAAGCAAAATGGGTTTATTCAGGAACAGCTAAGAATTGCGATTTGAGACATGTAAATCTCTGTCAAACCACAGGAAGTCCAGAGAACAAAAGTAGAGAAAAAATTCTTTTATAGAGGAGAAGGGAGAGTTGAGAGAGGCTGTTATAACCAGTTTGTGGGAGGAAACTGAGAGCTTGAAGTGGCTTTTCATTGGCTGAATAGAGACAGTCTTTCATTGGCTGGGCTATAGCCAGGCAAGGAGAAATTCTTTTTTCCTCCTGCTGGGTAGTAAAGTATTAACTTTCTTCCTGTTGGTAATGCAATTGAGGTTGAGCGGTAGAGTGTGAGAGCTCCCCCTTCTGAATTCCCGACTCCATTTTATCAATACACGAGGTTTCCACTGATTAATTTTCAGGGGTGGAAATGCAAAATGGCACAGTCACTTTGCAAAATGGTTTTGTTTCCTTTAAAGTTAAACATACATTTACCATAGAACCTAGCAGTCTTACACCTGGGTATTTACCTTAGTGAAATGAAAACTTATGATCGCACAAAAATCTGTATACAAATGTTTATAGCAACTTTATTTGTGTTAGCCAAAAAACCGGAAACAAGCCAATGTCCTTCAGTGAGTGAAAGGATAAAAAACCAGTACTGTATCCCTAGAATACAATACTATTCAGCAGTAAAAAGGAATGTGTTATTGCTATATTTGGAAGCTTGAATGAATCTTAAAGACATGTTAAATGAGGGAAGCCAGCCTCAAACATTCCATTTATGTGATATGCTCAGAAAAGGCAAAAGTATAGTGATTGTGGTGTGCTCCAAGGACAAAGAACAAGACAAACTCAAAGGGCCAATATTGCTGGAACAAAGAGTTACAGGACTCCTATCACTCTGTCACAGTGTAACCACTGTAATGTCCCAGAGCTCTCCCAAGCCGCATGCCCTGTCCCGTTCCCATCCCATATAAGGAAAGAGATTTGCCCCGTTTTTCTCCCGCTCAGCACAGTGAAAGTATACATACTCTGCCCAGTCAGCAGATGACTTACAGTTTCCCTGGCTATAAAAACCGACAAGCAACCAATGCTCATTGTCGACTCTCCCTGGCTACCAGGAAGTCAGCCTGCTGTCCTTGCAGCGACCCTTCTCTTTAATAAATTCTATCTTTCTTACATTCTGCCTTGTGTCTGGAAATTCTTTTTCAGCCTGTGCTCGGGCCATGACAGTGATGAAAAATACATCATTGGTTACCAGGAATTATGGTGCAATGAGAATTTGAATACAAAGGGGTACTTTTAGGATGATGAAACAATGTTCTGTTTGTGGTGGTGGTTACATGAATCTAAAGATGTTAAAAGTCATAGAACTGTACACTGGAAGAAAAGAAGCCAAATTTACTCTATGATATTAACAAATTATAAAAAGTGAATAATAGTATCATCCTGTACTTATGTGTTCTTCAGCTTCCTTTTTAAAATTTAAAATTTAATATGTCCAAGAGCACAAATGTAGATCTCCATTATTTTTTTCTAATTTTACGTAACTTCACATATATGAACATACAGTGGTTTAGTTAAACCCTATTGATGGACATTTATTTTATTTTTCCCATTTTTTCCTTTTACAAACAGAATGGGAGTGATTATATCTTGTTACTTCAAATAGCTCTTCTATTTGTGGTTATGCCATCAATTCAATACACATTTTACCTACTTATATTAGGTAAAATACTTAAATAATTTCAAAGTCAACTCTTCAAAACAGGATATATTCAGAGAAGTCTAGCTTTTTAAAAAAAACCTCTCCTTTCTCTCTTGTTTCCTCCTCCTCCCATAGATGTGCATTTAAAAATTTTCCTTCCTTTCAAAAATAGATGTATCTAGTGCTTTTGTTTCTGTCTTCCCTCCCCTCCATCACTCTCTTCTCAATATGAAGAATTTCAGGTTACTTAAGGTTACTGAAGCCAGAAACAAGACAGCAGCAAAAGCCAGAGGCAAGAACTTCATGCCTGAAGGATGGAGACATGCCTGGGGAGAGTGCAGTGGGGTGGATGGGACAGCTACCTGTGACACTTGCCTGGAGCTCCAACCTTTATTAGACTTCAAATGAGATCAGAAATTAGGCAGTGGGCAGATGATAAAGCAGAAAGCTCTGCCATCAGGGCAAACAGATTTGGTTAGACTGTCTAATTGGCTACTGCATAAATTTACCGAGTATTCACAGAACATCTAGAAGACTAGCCCCAGTCTTTGAATATATGCTTTCTAGCTACCGTTGGCAAAGGTGAGGCAAAACAGGGACAGCTGTGTACTGTTCCTGTGATTTTAAGTTGATACTATATATTTTGGAGACCAGTTTTTTGATAAATATCCAATCTCCAAAACAAATTAAACAAAACAAAACTATGCTTGCCATTTGACTCAGAATTCACACACATAGAATAAATAAATCATGAAATAATTAAATCATAGAGATGTAAGTACTATATTTTCTTCTTAGCATTACTCATAATGAGTATGTGAAAGTCTTAATGCCCATCAATAGAGACTTTGCTAATTTATGACACATGGCACATTAGAATCCCATGCAATTTTAAGCAATGGTGATAACTGAGGATTTGTGACATAAAAAGCTCTCAGTGATATATTAGTATAAAAAGAAAATTATGAGAAAATATATATAGTATGATATAGTCTTTGTTACACACAGACATAGACACACACAGACACACATATATACACATATATACCTGAAAAGATATATACCAAAAATTTTAAAGGTTTTTATGTTTGAGAAGGGTTATTTGTGATTTTATTTTATTTTCCATAATTTTATGTTTCATCTAAATGTTATAAAATGGCTACATGTAACTTCACAATGAGAAAAAAATTAAGCTATTTCCATGTAGGAAAAACATCTGTTTTGAAAAGTTTTGTTTTTTTTTTTAGCATTTATTTCTGGGCCATAAGTTTTTGTTTCTTCTTTTTAAAAAAATTTTAAATTTATTATTTATTTATTTAGGCTGTGCCAGGTCTTAGTTGTGGCACGCGGGATCTTTTTAGTTGCTGCATGTAGGCTTCTTAGTTGTGGCATGCATGCGGGATCTAGTTTCCCAACCAGGGATTGAACCTGGGTTCCCTGCATTGGGAGCGCGGAATCTTACCCACTGGACCACCAGGGTTTTGAAATAAATATATTTCCCCTGTTTTGAAATAAATATATTCACACAGGAATATTTGCTTTCTTTCTTCACTAACACAAGATTGATTGGATTCAAATTAGGTTCACAGGAATCAGAGATCTTTCTCATATTAAACTTTGGTAATAATTTCAAGGATACAAGTAATTATGAAGCACAGGTAAGACATGCACAAATCTGGGGTGTCCACCACTTCTCAGGTCCTTTTCTTGCCTAATTAGAATGAGCTGTGGATTGGGTTTAATGTTAGAGATCTCTGTCTGAGTGATGCATGTGAGTACAAAATGGGGGCTATTTCAATGAGAAACTTCTCCATTTTATTCTCTGAAAATTACGTAGTATGAAAAATACATGACATTTTTTTCAAGGAGCCATGCCCTGTAATCCATAGATTCCAGGTTTTGTTTACCAGAAACAATGCTAGATGGAGCAGACGCATTCTGCTAGATAAAGATTATGCTACTAGTTAATACAATTTAGTGAGTTTCTGGAGTTAGCATGTTTATAAGGGAAATCTGATGCAGTCAATTTTGTTTTCTTCTTTCCTTCCAGAAGCATCCCTGGTAAATGGAGAGAACTGATTGTAAGACTGTTGTTTCTTTCCCATTTCTTAAAATGAAAGCATTGAGATATCAAAGAGATATCATCACTGAATTTATGACTTATAAAGATTGTGTGTTTTTCTTTTTGAATTTTATTTTGTTTATTTTTTATACAGCAGGTTCTTATTAGTTATCTATTTTATACATATTAGTGTATATATGTTAATCCCAATTTTTCAAGAGTGTGTGTTTCTTAATGGGAATTTTTAGCACTTTCATTTCATAACTCCTATTCTGTACCCTAATTCCATGTTTTCTAAATTCCTTTTACAGTGTGGTGGCCAGAAATAAATGCAATAATCCAAGGGTGAACTAACAAGGTCACTTGAGTTTGGCAATTGCAGGAGCTGTTGAAGTCCTTTAGGATTATGAAGTCTTTTAGGATAGGCATATTCATTCCTCCCCCTCCTTACACTGGGTCACTAATAGATGTAATAATCAAGACTTATATTGCTTCTTCCACATCATTTCTCAAAGTATGAAATGAGGTTATCCATGTAGATGCCTTATTATAGATCTGGCAGTGGGCACATGCTCCAAAGCTGTTGCCACTGGGAGTCAAGGTAGCATGGCAACTATGTGTAGGGGCTCTGACGTTAGAAAGACAAGAACTCAAGTCCTGGTTGTACAACTTATCTGTGACCTTCAGCAGTTTAACTTACACCTCAGTTGTTTTATTTGTGTATAGCGTTAAGGACTAAACGAGATAATACGTTCAAAACCCTCAGTACTGTACCTGGCACCTGAAAATGCTCTATCACTGATATCTATAACTGATATTCTCATTATTAATATTGCTTCTCTATAGATCTTCCTCCAGGTTGCTATTCTCTCTTTAATACCCTTTGGTATTGACACAGAGCACTTATTAATTCAATGGATTGCCTTTGAATTGAGCGTCTATTTATTGATCTTGTTCACCACGATCAATTTTCAATTCTCAGGTTCTCTGAGAGTTAGACTGCATCATCAATAAGCCCTGGATACATGTAATTGAGAGTTATGAGGTGGTTTTGCCATAGATGCATAGAATCTCTAGAGCCAAGGTGGTCTTACCATTAGCATCAAATGGTACTTTTGTCATAATTATGCGTTAGTTTCTTCAACTGTGCTCAAAAGTTCAAAAGCTAAGAAAAGGTTTCTTTTCCGAGTCAAGACAGGGAGAGCATCCAACAATATCAATGGCTCCTGGTCATGCAGTTCTTAAGCAGTTTGTTTTCACCTAGTAGAGACTATTGTGCACTCTCATTATCTTGCTTAAATTTTTTCCATAATTTGGATCCACAGGAAGCTTGACAATCTTATCATCTCACAGAATATCACACACGTCCACAGGGTGGGCACCAGACCTGATGAAGAGAAAGTAGGTGATACTCTAGTTACCTGCTGGATATAAGCCAAAAGATGCAGCAAAAACTCTATGAAAATGATGGAGACTTCCATTTTAGCAGAGTTGCTGTAGATCCATAGTCCAGGGCCCAAAGAGAAAGACAATCTGCTCCTCCTGCACGCTTACATGCTAGCTAGCTCAGCCTTTTTGAATTTTTGAGGCATGTTGAGAGTGTTCTCTGGCCTCTGTCTTCAAGATTTTACTGGGGCCAAGAGCAGGCAAAAGATTTCCAGCTGGTCCAGGCTGCAGTGCAAGCTAATTTTTCAATTGGTATCCATCCCTCTCACTCCCACCAATTAAAAAAAAAATTCCAGCTATTGAATTAGTCACTTTCCTCCATTCATGACACAGAATCATTGTATTGTATGTCTTTCTTCTTCTTATTTTTTACTCAGAGCTATAATAGCTCTGTGTCTATTGAATCCATTGCTTCTAACCTATGTATAGTATTCTAAAGTGTGTATCTATATAATCTTACGGATCCACTACCCCAGAATGGCTACCCAGAGTGCCTTAGAATGCCTGCCAATAGCAATAATGCTGCAACTAACAGCATAGTACAATACATGTTCTCTTAGGACTTGCATAAGAATATCTTTGGGATATATTGAGGAGTAGAATCCTTGGATCATGAGATCAGTGTATAATAAATTTGAATAAGTAGTAGCAGTTTGTTCTCAAGAGGAACTGTCCATACTTCTAAAAGCAGTATTTGAAGATTCCCATATTCCAACATCTCCCCTAACGTGTGCAGTTACCCAGTTTTCTGATTTTACCAATCCCATTGTTGGTTTAATTTGCTTTTCTCTCATTACGAGTGAATTTAAACATCTCTTCATGTGCTTTGTTGACTGTAGAGTCAACACAATCCCTATCAAAATTTGAACAGGATTTTTTTTTTAGAAATTGACAAACTGATCTTATTATTTATATAACAAGGCAAAAAATAATCAACACAATTTTGAAAAAAGAACAAAGTGGGAGGACTTTAACTTTCTGATTTCAAAACTTACTATAAAATGACAGTCATCAAGATACTCTTAACACAACGGGAATAGAATGCAACTCCCTTAATCTGACAAAGACACTCAGTCGACAAGGTAAAACCACACAGTCTAAGTGTTCCCTCCTCCCCAGCAAAATCATTCCTAAAGTAATTCTTCCTCTAAAATATGTCTTATCCTGTCCTGTCCTTTCAATTTATTTCTTCTATGATCACTAAAAATCACTCATGTGGATCTCTAGAAGTTATCTAGAAAGACAAAGACTGACAGGGAGTTATCACTCCAATTTGATAAATCCCAAAGTTGATGATGACATGGACCACAGATCTGGATAGCAAATCCCAGGAGCTTAGAGGAAGTCCTTTAAGGACCACTCACCAACTTACTCTCGTTCCTCCCAAATTAAAACAAATTAAAGCTGAAAATGTCAAAGCTGTTCTCTTTCTCAGAACAGGAGTTTACTTAGAGGGCGCATCACTGCAAAGAAAGAAACTACTACTCACTGGGAAAACCTGTTGTGTGTGAAAGTCAAGAGGAGTCTGGCTGGACCCGTGAGGGCAGTTCAGGGTGCTACATGTGGTTGTTAACTTTGGAGCGTTTGATGGCAACTTTGGGTGCTTCATCAGAGAGTTTTGGGTTTAGGCCCATGGAGTTACCCTGAAAAGAAACATTTCTAATGTTGGGCAGCAACAAATTACTCTTGGGCCCAGTTCTTTCTAGGGATTGTTGGATGCTGAAGGGCTCCATGGTTAGGCTCATCCTCTCTCTCCCATGCTTTGATTTTTCTTACTCTGATGTTTTTCTTACCCCAACTAAGCTTCTTGGGGTCACATCCAGATGGGCAGCCAAGATCAGGAGAGAAAGCTTCATGATGGAGCGGCACTCAGAGGGGCTGGACCCAGGTACCTTTAGACTCTCACTTCAGCATTCATATTTCTTCAGAGCTCAGGAGATCCATGGTTGATGGAGGTACTGATTTACTTTGGAGTCTGGAGCAGTCAGCTGTGAACCCTGTGTGAGGTGATCCTTTATAGCACCCTGGAGAAGTCTCAAGAGACAAAGCCTCTTGCGTCCTTGGACTGAGAGGTCCTGAAGGGTATAAATGATGTCTTTTCCACTTTAACTGTCAGCCCAGCTTGGCACTGGTAGAGGCACACTCAAGCCTGGGGGAAAGAGAGAACAGTGTGGGTCTAAGAAGGGGTCCCAGGCTACTTCTCCATGCAAATTGGGATGGTCACGGTGGCCTTTGCTGGAGGGTCAGATGCACTCCACCGAGGGACCAATTAATAAACAAGGAACTGAAAGTGGATGGAAGAGAACAACTTCCCATGTGAAAGAAATTCATGCCCAAGAGAACAAGTTTCAGAGACCCAGGGATGGAAGGAAATGCTAAGTACTACCCTACATAGTGTCACATGCATTATCTTATAACAACAACTCATGTGAACTTGGGTCTGCAGTAAATCTAAAATATGGGACAAATTAAAGGACCTGCTTTGTCTTACATCATAATGTATTAATTTATTTTTCATTTTATGTCAGTCCTCTGCCATTAGAATGTAATCCCCATGGGAACAAGACCTTATTTATCTTGTTCACTTCAGAGCCCCAAGGATTTGCCACTTATCTGACACATACTAGGTCCTCATTAAATAGTCAAACGAATGAATGACAGACCAGAAACATAAAGTGAACACAGAGCTGTCATGATTTATGACATGGAAGGAAAAGGAATAATTTCTATTGAGTATGACTGTGGGCCACAGAGTGTTCCAGGTGTCTTATTTGATTTATATCATTTAGCATTTTTTACCAATTATTCAAGGCAAGGAATATTCTATCCATTTTGCAAATAAGGAATTGGAGGCAATTCAAATTCAAGTTTCTGAGCAGAGGTCGTACAATAAGTAAGTGGCAGAAATAAAATTCACACCAGTGTCAATTTGATTCCAAGGGTTATGTGTTTGAAAGTCTGGCACCTCAGTAGGAGGAGGAATGGTGTCAAGGCGATGACAGAGGCAATTACAATTATGTTTCAAAGTGAGGCTGCAGCCAGAGGATACATTCAGGAATTCTTTTTTTTTTTTTCACTTTTAGTGACTTTTATTGTTTTCTTTTTATCAATAATTTTACAAACGATACATGTTTATTGCAGACAACTAGAAATACATAAAAGCATAAAGTGAAAAATAACAATCATGCATAATCTCCATCCCCCAGAGATAACCACAATCTGCATTTTGATGCATTTCCTCCCAGTGTCTACATATTTTTTTTAATTGAAATATCATTGACCTACACACTATGTTAGTTCAAGGTGTACAACATAGTGATTCAACAATTCGATACATTACAAAATGATCACCATGATAAGTCTAGTTACCATCTGTCATCGTAAAAGAATATTACAATATAATGACTATATTCCCCATTTTGTACATTTCATCACTGTGACTTATTTATTTTGTAACCAGAAGTTTGTACCTCTTAATGCCTCTCATTTATTTCACTCAACCTCTCACCCCCTCACCTCTGGCAACAACTTGCTTGTTCTCTGTATCTACGAATCTATTTCCATTTTGTTATGTTTGTTCATTTGTTTTGTTTTTTAGGCCCCACATATAAGTGAAATCATATGATAACTGTCTTTCTCTGTCTGATTTATTTCACTTAGCATAATACCCTCTAGGGCCATCAGTGTTATCACAAATGGCAAGATTTCATCTGTTTTTATGGCTTAGTAATATTCCATTATACATAAGCATATTACATTTTCTTTTTCCATTCATCTATTCATGGACATGTAGGTTATTTCCATATCTTGGCTATTGTAAATAATGCTGCAATGAACATAGGTGTGCATATATCTTTTTGAATTAGTGTTTTTGTTTTCTTTGAAAAAATACCCAGAAGTGGAATTGCTGGATCATATGGTAATTCTATTTTTAAGTTTTTGAGGAACCTCCCTACTGTTTCTATAGTGGCCACACCCATTTACATTCTCACCAACAGTGCACGAGTATCCCCTTTTCTCATAATCCTTGCCAATGCTTGTTATTTGTTGCCTTTCTTGATAATAGCCATTCTGACAGGTTTGAAGTGACATCTCATTGTGGTTTTGATTTGCATTTCTCTGGTAACTAATGATGTTGAGCATCTTTTTATGTGCCTGTTTGCCATTAAAATGTCTTCTTTGAAAAATGTCTATTCAGGTCCTCTGCCCATTTTTAAATCAGGTTGTGTTTTTTTTGTTGTTGTTGTTGTGTGTGAGTTCTTTGTAAACGTAGGATATTAACTCCTTGTCAGATGTATTATTTGCAAATATCGTCTCTCATTTAGTGGGTGGCCTTTTCATTTTGTTGATAGTTTCCTTCACTGTGCAAAAGCTTTTTAGTTTTGATGAAGTCCCATTTGTTTATTTTTGTTTTTGTTTCCCTTGCCTGAGGAGAAATATCCCCCAAAATATTGCAAAGGCCAATGTCAAAGAGCACACTGCCTATGTTTTTTTCTAGGAGTTTTATGGTTTCAAGTCTTACATTTAAGTCTTTAATCCATTTTGTGTTTCTTTTTGTAAATGGTGTGAGAAGGTAGTCAGTTTGATTCTTTAGCATGTAGCTCTCTAGTTTTCCCAGCACCAATTATTGAAGAGGTTGTCTTTTCCCCCATTGCATATTCTTGCCCCCTTTGTCATTCATTAATTGACCATAATAGCGTGGGTTTATTTCTGGTTTATTGATGACTGTAGCTTTTTAGTATAATTTGAAATCAGGGAGCATGACACCTCCAGATCTGTTCTTCTTTCTCAAGATTATTTTGGTTATTTGAGATATTTTGTGTTTCCATACAAATTTTAGAATTATTTGCTGTAGTTCTGTGAAAAATGCCATTGGAATTTTGATAAGGATTGCAATGAACTTGTAGACTGCCTTGAATTAAC
This sequence comes from Lipotes vexillifer, assembly GCF_000442215.2. Taxonomy (NCBI): domain Eukaryota; kingdom Metazoa; phylum Chordata; class Mammalia; order Artiodactyla; family Lipotidae; genus Lipotes; species Lipotes vexillifer. The sequence goes on along the minus strand of NW_006771517.1, from coordinate 2,463,492 downwards.
AATATTATTTATTCCAGTCCATGAGCAAGATATATCTTTCCATTTGTTCATGTCACCTTCAATTTATTTCATCAATGCCTTCTTCTTATTTTGAGTACAGGTTTTTTTACCTACTTGGTTAGATTTAGTCCTAGATATTTTATTCTTTCTGATGCAATTGTAATTGGGATTTTCCCCCTTAATTTCTCTTTCTGATAGTTTTATTTGTATATAGAAATGCAACAGATTTCTGTATTATATTAATTTTGGATCTTGAAACTTTACTGAATTCGGTGATGAGCTCTAGTAGTTTTCTGGTGGCATCTTTCGGATTCTCTATGTATAGCATCATGTCATCTGCAAACAGTGACAGCTTTACTTCTTCCTTTCCAATTTGGATTCCTTTTATTTATTTTTCCTGTCTGATTGCTGTGCCTAGGACTTCCAGTACTATGTTGAATAAAGTGGCAAGAGTGGGCATCCTTGTCTTATTCCTGATCATAGGGAAAATGCTTTCAACTTTTCACTGTTGAGTATGATGTTAGCTGTAGGATTATCATATATGGACTTTATTATGTTGAGGTATGTTCCCTCTATACCTCACTTTCTGAAGAGTTTTTTAAAAATCATAAGTGGATGTTGAATTTTGTCAAAATCTTTTTCTGTGTCTATTGAGATGACTATGTGGTCTTTTTTATTCTTCAAGTTGTTAATATCACAGTGATTAATTTGCAGATATTGAACCCTCCTTGCATCCTGGGGATACATTCCACTTGATCATGGTGTATGATCCTTTTAGAGTATTGTTGAATTTGGTTTGTTAATGTTTTTCTGTGGTGTTTTTGTCTGGTTTTGGTATTAGGGTGATGTTGGCCTCATAGAATAATTTGGGAGTGTTCTTTCCTTTTCAAGTTTTTAGAATAGTTTGAGAAGAGTAGATACTAACTCTTCTCTAAATGTTTGATACAATTGACCTATGAAGCGGTCTGGTCCTGAACTTTTGTTTGTTGGGAGTTTTTAAGTTACTTATTTAATTTCATTACTGGTAATTTGCCTGTCCATATATATATATTTTTTTTTCCTGCGGCACGCGGGCCTCTCACTGTTGTGGCCTCTCCCGTTGCGGAGCACAGGCTCCGGACGCGCAGGCTCAGCGGCCATGGCTCACTGGCCCAGCCGCTCCGCGGCATGTGGGATCTTCCCAGACCGGGGCACGAACCCGTGTTCCCTGCATCGGCAGGCGGACTCTCAACCACTGCGCGACCAAGGAAGCCCCCTCTACTCATTCTTTAAGAGCATATGAGGTATCACTCTTTTGGGAGCCCATTCTTATTTCCTCACATCCACATCCTCAGCACCCACTCCCCCTTGCCTATCTGGGGATGGAGGCTCCTAATCCTTAGTGTCTTGGCCAGAGACCAAGAAGGAGTAAATGCTAATAAATATTTGTTGAATGACTAAAGAAATTTAAAGAATGTACTTTAAAAAATGAATATAAAGAACTTACCACTAGGGACTTCCCAGGTGGCGCAGTGGTTAAGAATCCACCTGCCAAAGCAGGGGACATGGGTTTGATCCCTGGTCCGGGAAGATCCCACATGCAGTGGAGCAACTAAGCCCGTGCACTACCACTACTGAAGCCTGCGTGCCTAGAGCCCAGGCTCTGCAACAAGAGAAGCCACCGCAATGAGAAGCCAGCACACCGCAATGAAGAGTAGCCCCCTCCTCACTGCAACTAGAGAAAGCCCGCGCACAGCAACGAAGACCCAGCCATAAATGAATAAATTAAAAAAAAAAAAAAAAAAGAGGACTGGGGCTGGGACTTCCCTGGTGGTCCAGTGGTTAAGACTCCACACTTCCACTGTAGGGGCACGGGTTTGATCCCTGGTGGGGAACAAAGATTCAACATGCCATGTGGGGCAGTCAAAAAAAAAAAACAAAAACTTACCACCCCTTTATTATTGACCTGGCCTACTTACAGTTAAGTGGAATAGTATTCATAGTTCATTTTGATTAAAAACTGTGAAAACACAGAAGTCATATTTTCTCAAGGTCATTGCCACTGTCAAGAAGAAATTCAAGGTCATAACAGATTTTTCCTGGATTATATTAAGAAATTAATGTAGCTTAATCATACCTAATTTACTTTCTAGGTTAACTAATACAAAAGTGTGATTAATATTTTTTTCAAACTAACAATTACAATCTGTGTATACATGATTTTAAGAATAATTTAACATGTTAACTTCAATATACAACTATATTCTGATGTCATTATTTTATTTTATTTTTTATTATTTTTATTATTATTTTTTTTGCGGTACGCGGGCCTCTCACTGTTGTGGCCTCTCCCATTGCGGAGCACAGGCTCCGGACGCGCAGGCTCAGTGGCCATGGCTCACAGGCCCAGCCGCTCCGCGGCATGTGGGATCCTCCCGGACTGGGGCACGAACCCACGTCCCCTGCAGCGGCAGGCAGACTCTCAACCACTGCGCCACCAGGGAAGCCTATCTCTTTATTTTTTAAACAAGTATGCACCACAATGTTTCAAGTAAGGTGAATGCCATGAATATAAATCTTGCAGTCTGCAGTATCTAGAATCCAGGGGAAGTGAATTAGACAGAAGTGATAGTTATTCTAATTAAACAGTCAGGTAACATCATGACAAGTTGGTCTGCAGCATTTCAGTTTCTTTTTCTTGAAGATTAGAGGTCCCATGTGGTCTCTAGTCTCTTATTTATTTATTTATTTATTTATTTATTTTTGACTGTTCCACGTGGTTTGTGTGATCTTAGTTTCCCAACCAGGGATTGAACCTGGGCCCTAGGCAGTGAAAGCGCTGAGTCCTAACCACTGGACTTCTGGGGAATTCCCTCTAGTCTCTTTGTTGTGTTTTATATGAGACACATCACAGAATGGGAAATTTTCAGATATCCAATAATGGCAGTACACACCTTTATTTTCTAAATCCTCAAGCTAAAACATGTACTGTCTTGAAGTTGTCTTTCTGGATATGAAGGCTTACCATAGATTTGCTGCAGTGGTCATAACATAAAATCTTTTGTAAGACGGATGACCAATTGCAACTGTCCCAGCAGCAATGGTAACTGCTGTGATCCATTCAACTCATATGCTGGAATTAGAAGTCAGACTTATGGTGCTATCACTTGCAAAGTATGACACTAAGCACAAATGGACTCCTCTATTTTCCCTCTAAAATAGCAACTTTTGGTATTTATTAGCAAATTCAAACCCAGTTTGTGTGCAAAAATTCAAATTATTTGACAATGATTAAATAATCATTCCACGCTTGTTGTCTTTTAGTATGCATTCTGTGGCTTTTATTCTCAGAGTTTACAATAAACAGTCACGTCTGACTATAACTATGTAAACTGATATCTTGGATTTGAGTATACAAATCCTACTAAGGTTGCTCGGTTTTCCCTACTGACAAACCCAAAATGAAGGCAGAGAAGTCTTGGAGTGTTTTAAGAGCAATCTGTTGTTCCTACCTCTTTATACCCGGAGCTCAGGAAGAAGAAGGTAAAGGATATCATCTCTTTTATGACTCACATTAGTCTGCTCTGGCTGCTAAAGAAAAATACCATAGCTTGGGTGGCTTTAACAACAGAAATGTATTTTCTCACAGTTCTGGAGGCTGGAAGTTTAAGATCAAAGTGTTGCCAGGTTTGGTTTCCCCTGGGGTCTCCTCCTTGGCTTGTAGATAGTCTCACATGGTCTTTCCTCTGTGCGTGCGCACAATTCATGGTCCTTCCTCTTCTTATAAGGACACCAGTGACATTGGATTAGGGCCCAACCATATTACCTCATTTAAATTTAATTACTTCTTTAAAGGTCTTTTATCTTAGTATAGTCACATTGGGGGTTAGGGCTTCAACGTATGAATTTTTGAAGGACACGATTCAGTCCATAACATGGTCCTTCGAACATTTAGTGTGTTGTCAAAGGAGGTAGACAACGTCTGTCTACCATGGGAACTGGCCAGGCCAGAAAAGTCTCTGGCTCTCTGAGTAGATGAATAGAGAGCAGGGAAGTCAGCCATGATGCTGTTTCCTGCTCAAAGTTTTCTCCACCCAGTTGGGTACAGGCTGGAGCCTAGATAAGCAGGGTCAGCTGCTGTGTGCCTCCCTTGTCCTCCAGGACCATCCGTTCCCCTTCCTACTTTCTGAGCCTCAGTTATTGACAGAGGCCTTTTACCTTAATTAATATTTTTTCTGGACATTATCTCCAGCTCCCAAATTTTAATCTGTAGCTTTGTGCTGTTCTCCCATCATCTTAGGTTTTTTATAGGTCAGCTGGATCTGTATATACTCATCACAGTCTCGAACTTTATAATTTTTACAAGTGACAATTTGTGTTCATAAACAGTATTTTCAAAGTAGTTTTGGACTGGAAATTGGGCTGTTGTAAGTGATGTGGGTAGTAAAAGGAAGGTCTTCTAATAAGTTAAAGCTCCCTCTCAAACCGTCTTTTCCTATTAGTCCTACCCTGTATTCTCCCCTGCCATAAAAGCAGCAACTTCATCCTTACATACGGGATTAACCTGCTACCTGGCAAAGTAGGAAGGATTCAACTTCATACATAGTTCGGGGTAGGGAGGCAGTTTATTGATTGATTGACTGACTGATTGATTGATGGTTCACTGTAAACTGCTCTATAGAAGCAGTGCTAGCTAGTGGAATGTTCATGGGCTTCTAATCTGATCAGTCTGGGTTTGAAGATTATCTCTGAGAAGTTAAAAAATTCAGAGTCACATAGCCCCTGAATGGTAGGGTTTCGGGGCATCACTTGATGTGTCAGGGTGAATCTTAACCTTGTTGAGTGGTGGAGTCTGTGGATTGTACTAGGATGTGCTATGGTGAATCCCAGGGGAGAACTTGGAGTCACGGTGGGGCTCCCAAGGTTTAGAAAAAGGCTCCTCTCTGCCTTTAAAATAGAAAATAAGATGTTTTCACCAAGAATATTAATGAATAATTGCAAGGGTGGTCATTTCTGGCTTCTCTGTTTTTTTTTTTTTTCAGTACGCAGATTCTGGAATATAATATAATGTTTACATCTCCATTTTATAAACAAATGCTCATATGTCGATAAGTGATTTGTTCAAGGCCACACAGCTAAAAAGTGCCAGACCCAGAATGTTAGCCCAGGAGCACTGGATCTGTATTTCTATACTCTTAGATTCTGTACCACAGCCCTCAGAGATATGGCTGTCTTCTCTAGATCAGCGTCATCACATTTGTCTAATAGCCCTAGAGCTACTTGTGCCCTCAAACTCTCTAACCTAGTGCTGTCCAATATGGTAGCCACTAGCCGCACGGGATGACTGAGCACTTGAAATGGCTAGTATGATGCAATATGCTGTAAGAGTAATATGCATATGAGATTTCAAAGACATAGTACAGTAAAAGAATGCAAATCTCTTAGATAATTTTTACATTAATTGCACATTGAAATAATAATGTTTTGGATTTACTGCATTAAGTAAAATTTATTATTAATATTCATTTCACCTATTTATTTTTACATTTAAAAAACATCTTTATTGGAGTATAATTGCTTTACAATCTTTATTGGAGTTAGTTTCTGCTGTATGACAAAGTGAATCAGCTTGAGTTTATTTTTGTGTATGGTGTTAGGAAGTGTTCTAATTTCATTCTTTTACATGTAGCTGTCCAGTTTTCCCAGCACCAGTTATTGATGAGGCTGTCTTTTCTCCATTGTATATTCTTGCCTCCTTTATCAAAGATAAGGTAGCCACATGTGCGTGGGTTTATCTCTGGGCTTTCTATCCTGTTCCATTGATCTATATTTCTGTTTTTGTACCAGTACCATACTGTCTTGATTACTGTACCTTTGTAGTATTGTCTGAAGTTAGGGAGCCTGATTCCTCCACCTCCGTTTTTCTTTCTCAAGATTGCTTTGGCTATTTGGGGTCTTTTGTGTTTCCATACAAATTGTAAAATTTTTTTGTTCTAGTTCTGTGAAAAATGCCCTTGGTAGTTTGATAAGGATTGCACTGAATTTGTAGATTGCTTTGGGTAGTATAGTCATTTTCATAGTGTTGATTCTTCCAATCCAAGAACATAGTATATCTCTCCATCTGTTTGTGTGATCTTTAATTTCTTTCCTCAGTGTCTTATAGTTTTCTGCATACAGGTCTTTCGTCTCCTTAGGTAGGTTTATTCCTAGGTATTTTATTCTTTTTGTTGCAGTGGTAAATGGGAGGGTTTCCTTAATTTCTCTTTCAGATTTTTCATCATTAGTATATAGGAATGCAAGAGATTTTTGTGCATTAATTTTGTATCCTGCTAATTTACCAAATTCATTGATTAGCTCTAGTAGTTTTCTGGTGGCATTTTTAGGATTCTCTATGTACAGTACCATGTCATCTGCAAACAGTGACAGCTTTACTTCTTCTTTTCCAATTTGGATTCCTTCTATTTCTTTTTCTTCTCTGATTGCTGTGGCTAAAACTTCCAAAACTCTGTTGAATAATGGTGGTGTGAGTGGGCATTGTTGTCTTGTTCCTGATTTTAGAGGAAATGGTTTCAGTTTTTCACCATTGAGAACAATGTTGGCTGTGGGTTTGTCATATACGGCCTTTATTATGTTGAGGTAAGTTCTCTCTATGCCTACTTTCTGGAGAGTTTATTTATTTTTTTTATCATAAATGGGTGTTGAATTTTGTCAAAAGCTTTTTCTGCATCTACTGAGATTATCATATGTTTTTTTTTTTTTTTTGCGGTACACGGGCCTCTCACTGTTATGGCCTCTCCCGTTGCGGAGCACAGGCTCCGGACGTGCAGGCTCAGCGGCCATGGCTCACGGGCCCAGCTGCTCCGCGGCATGTGGGATCTTCCCGGACCGGGGCACGAGCCCGTGTCCCCTGCATCGGCCACCAGAGAAGCCCTATCATATGGTTTTTATCCTTCAGTTTGTTAATATGGTGTATCACATTGATTGATTTGCATATATTGAAGAATCCTTGCATTCCTGGGATAAATCTCACTTGATCATGGTGTATGATCCTTTTAATGAGCTGTTGGATTTTGCCTGCTAGTATTTTGTTGAGGATTTTTGCATCTATATTTATCAGTGATATTGGTCTGTAGTTTTCTCTTTTCGTGACATCTTTGTCTGGTTTTGGTATCAGGGTGATGGTGGCCTCGTAGAATGAGTTTGGGAGTGTTCCTCCCTCTGCTATATTTTGGAAGAGTTTGAGAAAGATAAGCGTTAGCTCTTCCCTAAATGTTTGATAGAATTCACCCATGAAGCTATCTGGTCCTGCACTTTTGTTTGTTGGAAGATTTTTAACCACAGTTTCAATTTCAGTGCTTGTGACTGGTCTGTTTATATTTTCTATTTCTTCCTGGTTCAGTCTCAGAAGGTTGTGCTTTTCTAAGAATTTGTCCATTTCTTCCATGTTGTCCATTTTATTGGCATATAGTTGCTTGTAGTAATCTCTCATGATCCTTTGTATTTCTGCAGTGTCAGTTGTTACTTCTCCTTTTTCATTTCTAATTCTGTTGATTTGAGTCTTCTCCTTTTATTTCTTGATAAGTCTGGCTAGTGTTTTATCAATTTTGTTTATCTTCTCAGGGAACCAGCTTTCAGTTTTATTTATCTTTGCTATTGTTTTTTCATTTCTTTTTCATTTTTTTCTGATTTGATCTTTATGATTTCTTTCCTTCTGCTAACTTTGGGGTTTTTTTGTTCTTCTTTCTCTAATTGTTTTAGGTGTAAAGTTAGGTTGTTTATTTGAGATGTTTCTTGTTTCTTGATGTAGGAATGTATTGCTATAAACTTCCCTCTTAGAACTGCTTTTGCTGCATCCCATAGGTTTTGGATCATCGTGTTTCCATTGTCATTTGTCTCTAGGTATTTTTTGATTTCCTCTTTGATTTCTTCAGTGATTTCTTGGTTATTTAGTAGTGTATTGTTTAGCCTCCATGTGTTTGTATTTTTTACAGATTTTTTCCTGTAATTGATATCTAGTCTCAGAGCATTGTGGTCAGAAAAGATACTTGATACAATTTCAATTTTCTTAAATTTACCAGTGCTTGATTTGTGACCCAAGATATGATCTATCCTTGAGAATGTTCCATGAGCACTTGAGAAGAAAATGTATTCTGTTGTTTTTGGATGTAATGTCCTATAAATATCAATTAAATTTATCTGGTCTATTGTGTTATTTAAAGCTTGTGTTTACTTAGTAATTTTCTGTTTGGATGATCTGTCCATTGGTGAAAGTGGGGTGTTAAAGTCCCCTACTATGATTGTGTTACTGTCAATTTCCCCTTTTATGGCTGGTAGCATTTTCCTTATATATTGAAGTGCTCCTATGTTGGGTGCATAAATATTTACAATTGTTATATCTTCTTGGATTGATCCCTTGATGATTATGTAGTGTCCTTCTTTGTCTCTGGTAATAGTCTTTATTTTAAAGCCTATTTTGTCTGATATGAGAATTGCTACTCCAGCTTTCTTTTGATTTCCATTTGCATGGAATATCTTTTTCCATCCCCTCACTTTCAGTCTGTATGTGTCCCTAGGTTTGAAGTGGGTCTCTTGTAGACAGCATATATACGGGTCTTGTTTTTGTATCCATTCAGCCAGTGTGTGTCTTTTGGTTGGAGCAATTAATCCATTTACATTTAAGGTAATTATTGATATGTATGTTCTTATTACCATTTTCTTAATTGTTTTGGGTTTGTCATTGTAGGTCTTTTTCTTCTTTTGTGTTTCCTGCCTAGAGAAGTTCCTTTAGCATTTGTTGTAAAGCTGGTTTGGTGGTGTTGAATGCTCTTAGCTTTTTCTTGTCTGTAATGGTTTTAATTTCTCCATCAAATCTGAATGAGATCCTTGCTGGGTAGAGTAATCTTCATTCTAAGTTTTTCCTATAAAAGTGAAAGTATCACTTTAAATACGTCTTGCCACTCCCTTCTGGCTTGCAGAGTTTCTGCTGAAAGATCAGCTGTTAACCTTATGGGGATTCCTTTGTATGTTATTTGTTGTTTTTCCCTTGCTGCTTTTTTTTTTTTTTTTTTTTGTTCGCAAGCCTCTCACAGACAAAACCCTTGTATTTGGGGGTGATGTCATTTTCTTTTTGGTAGAAGAGTATGAGATTAGTATTTGTCCCTCACCTTTAAGTCTGGCTTTTGATTTAATTAGGCGGACTCTCAACCACTGCGCCACCAGGGAAGCCCTCCCTTGCTGCTTTTAATATTTTTCTTTGTATTTAATTTTTGATAGTTTGATTAATATGTGTCTTGGCGTGTTTCTCCTTGGATTTATCTTGTATGGGGCTCTCTGCATTTCCTGCACTTGATTGTTTCCTTTCCCATGTTACGGAAGTTTTCAAGTATAATCTTTTCAAATATTTTCTCAAACCGTTTCTTTTTCTCTTCCTCTTGGACCCCTATAATTTGAATGTTGGTGTATTTAATGTTGTCCCAGAGGTCTCTGAGACTGTCTTCAATTCTTTTCATTCTTTTTTCTTTATTCTGCTCTGTGGTAGTTATTTCCACTCTTTTGTCTTCTAGGTCACTTATCTGTTCTTCTGCCTCAGTTATTCTGCTATTGATTCCTTCTAGAGAATTTTTAATTTCATTTATTGTGTTGTTCATCATCGTTTGTTTGCTCTTTTGTTCTTCTAGGTCCTTGTTAAACATCTCTTGTATTTTCTCCATTCTATTTGCAAGATTTTAGATCATCTTTACTGTCATTACTCTGAATTTTTCAGGTAGACTGTCTATTTCCTCTTCATTTGTTTTGTCTGGTGGGTTTTTATCTTGCTCCTTCATCTTCTGTATACTTCTCTGTCTTCTCATTTTGCTTAACTTACTGTGTTTGGGATCTCCTTTTCACAGGCTGCGGGTTTGTAGTTCCCATTGTTTTTGGTGCCTGCCCCCAGTGGGTAAGGTTGGCTTGTGTAGGCCTCCTGGTTGAGGAGACTTGTGCCTGTGTTCTGGCGGGTGGGGCTGGATCTTGTGTTTCCAGTGGGCAGGGCTGCGTCTGGTGGGGCAATACTTTTTGTGTGTGTGTGTGTGTGTGTTACGCGGGCCTCTCACTGTTGTGGCCTCTCCCGTTGCGGAGCACAGGCTCCGGATGCGCAGGCTTAGCGGCCAGGGCTCACGGGCCCAGCTGCTCTGCGGCATGTGGGATCTTCCCGGACCGGGGCACGAACCCATGTTCCCTGCATCGGCAGGCAGACTCTCAACCACTGCGCCACCAGGGAAGCCCTGGGGCAATACTTTTTTAAGACATTTAAAAATGCTTTTTAGCTTTTCAGACCCTATTTTTACATTTTTTAATGTAGCTACTAGAAAATTAAAAGTTACCTACATGATTTGCATCTGTGGTCTGTATTCTGTATCTATTGGAAGCACCGCTCTACCTATTTCCTGTTGTCTCACTGGGAATCATGTTGAAAATGCCTTGGCTCAGAGATAGAAGTCATATATCTTCTCCTTTACCCCTCTTCCCTCCTCTCATTCCCGCATATTTTTATCTTAAGTGGACTCATGAATTTATGTTATGTTGTTCTGTGGAGAATGTAGACTTACTCTCACCACATTCTATTTTGCATATCGTTCTTTCTGTGGGAAAAATCTATGAAAAAAGAGAGTATGTCTGCTGTTTTCATTCCTGTTGCCCCAAGAAAAGCACATAATATGAGAACCATAAATCTTCACTACAGAGGCTTATTTTGGGCCATCCATGGGCCAAATTCAATGTTGTAGTCAGCATTCCTGGTGCTTGCTTTCTCCTGGGCATGTAAACTAAAATTCTATCTCTTTCTAGCTCTATCTCCTCTGTGAGGCTCCTGAGAGAATGATAACATTATGTAAACTGTGGGTGCTTAAACAGTGTTTATTGAATGACTGATGATAAAGGAAACAGTTCTATGTCTCAGTTTATAGACAGCAAAGATAAAGAGGAACTTGGTGTTTTAAAGGAAAGACCCACATCCCTGCTCATCTGCTTCTTCCAGCTCCAGTCATGTTGTCGGCAGTGTCTATGGTGGTGGTGCTGGTGGTGGGGAGTCAGTGGCTGAATCTCTTCTTTTTTTGGTGTCACTCTTGGTAGAAGTAACAGTGTGTATTATCATTCCTGCGATCATGGGGTTGGTGGTGGCAGACTTCACAGTGGTGACATTTGGGATGACGCTAGTGTTGATGTTGGCAAAAGGGTTGACACTTTTGAATTTGGGCAGAAGAGCTAAAATATGATTTTTTGTTTGCATCACAACACTAAAATTCTTGGCAATTTTTAGCACTTCCTGAGAGTGCTCTTCAAGTCTGTGGAGCATTTCATTTTGTATGTAGCTTTTTATCAATCGAACCACTTTTGGTCCAATACAACATTTTTTCTTTTTGCATTTATCTACCTCTTTTTCATCCATGGCGCAGTGGTCTTTGCATCTCCCAAAACCCATTACACATCTTCCCAAGCCAAAGTATTCTGCACAAAGAAAAGAGAAAACCAAAGTGCTAAGGTTAATAACTAGATATGATGTTAAAATTGCTGGAGCGAGAGGGATAGAGGCAGAGGGAGTTTGTTAATGCTAAATTTTAAGTACAGTGGTTAGGGATGTTGGTGGAGGCAACTGGCAGTCCAAGAGAGTCTTTGTACACCTCTGAAATCCAAAATAAATCTCTAGTCTCCCTTCATTGAATAATTTAAAACATCTAAAGAAGAAAAGGGAATGCAGTTATTTGCTTCAGGGTAAGATTTTAGACCTCCAATTGTAGACACTTGTAGAATATCACTATATCTCCCCATGATCCTAGGAAATACCAACAAGAGTAAAATCTATCATAAAACTAATTCAAGAAAGAATTTCAAAAGAGAATCAATGGACTTTCAGAAGTTCTGGGTTCTTGCCAAACTCAGTGGTCCATGACCTCACTCCTTGACAATCGCTTGACCTGTGTTTCCTGGGGCATGGTGTTCTATCATTTTCAGCCTCTCTGGACACTTTGTCCCTCAGAGATCTTATTTATTATCATAGCCTTAACCTCATCTCTATGAAGATAACCCCCACATTGTTATCTATATCTCTGAATTCCCTGCTTAGAGTAGTACCTCATCTTCATCTGCTGGATGATTTTTCTATCCCATTGTTCCATCTATTTCTCTTTTCCAAATCAAGAAGCTTCTCCCTCACTCAACAATTCAACTGATTTTCTATAAAGCACAAGAGATTTATGTAGCACCTAATGTTCACATACATTTCAATATTGTTTCCCGCCGAAGTCAACACTGTAAAATTCTTGTATTTTAAACAGCTACACTGATTAACCCTACTATCTTATGTGGAATTGGAGGCTCAAGTTTGACTTTACCCAAGATGACACAGCCATACTGGCTTATATTATAGCCCTTCTCTTAAGGTCCCAAGATAAAAAAAAAAAGAGAAACATCTTTGATTCTTTTTCTCTCCCTTCCTAAACCCATTGCCAATTTAATATCTGGATGATTCTTGTATTTTGAAACAAGTCTCAATGTTTCTATCTTCTTTTCAAAAAACAGTGGCCAATGCTCTGATTCAGCTTTTTGCCATGATATGTTCCTAGATGCTCCTATGGGTAATTTGGGGATTTCTAATAAAACAAAGCTGAGAGAAGAAATGAAATTCTATAAAAATCTGAAAAATTTGAGATGGAGAACATAGACCTGTTTACTGGATTCTGAGAGGAGATTTTCTGAGTGTAAGGGTAAGGACTTCCTCCTTATTATACCAAGGTACAGACTGATAGGAACCTTTACTTCAAGAGATGGTTTAAATTAGAAAAAGAGCAAAAATGAGTCCCAGATGACAACTATTAGAGGGCAAGAAGGCAATTTTATATGCTGGATAATTTCTGAGTATACAAACAACACCCTACTTTCTCTGTAGCTTCCTGTGTTTCCCCATCAGACACAGTCTGGGGTTGGAGCCTATGGGGATATGTGGGGGATGGTGTATGACTGATGCAATACATAAACTTTTCAGCCATATCTTGGGCATCTCATTTTTTAGCGTCTCTTTGGGTTCCCATTATCATGGACAGCCAAATCCCTGCTTCCTCAAACCGCTCCCTCTTAAACCTAGGATTTCACATTACCTGTGTTCACCTGGTACTGTAGCATGAGGTTGGCAAAGATAGGAAAAAGGAGCTTCATGGCTGGGTGCCAGAGAGGAAGCCTTGGATCTGGGTTTGTGTTCTTGAGCTCCAGCCTTTATTGGCGTCTTCATGGCCTTAGGCTATGAGCAGTAACATGCAGCCAAATCTCACAGCAATTGTGTTTTCTATGATTCTGTTTGAGAATAGCCTTTCCTGAACACCTCATGCAACAAATTTCCTGTTCTTGATCCTAGGGGGGGAAATATAAGACACATAAGATATGAAAGAAAATCCAGACTCTTTACACCTCTCCTTCTTAAGGTTTATTCAGGGCAAGAGTAATACATCTGCTTCACTATTTGTGAGCCTAGTTTTGCCTAAGGCATTTAGTGTATGAGATTTAGAAGAGCAGAACTTGCTATAACCATAGACGACTGAAGGATAGAGACTCTGTCTTTTTTGTACTCTTATTTCCAATGGCCAGTATGGGTACTGAATCAACATGAGAACTCAATATGCTTGTTGAATGAGTTTGTGGAAGGCAGTACTTGGCATGACTCTAACTTCTTAAAAAAAACGAGATATAGGGCTTCCCTGGTGGCGCAGTGGTTGAGAGTCCACCTGCCGATGCAGGGGACACGGGTTCGTGCTCTGCTCCGGGAAGATCCCACATGCCGCGGAGCAGCTGGGCCCGTGAGCCATGGCCGCTGAGCCTGTGCGTCTGGAGCCTGTGCTCTGCAGCGGGAGAGGCCACAACAGTGAGAGGCCAGCGTACTGCAAAAACAAAACAAAATAAAACAAACAAAAAAACGAGATACAGTTAACATATAACATTATATTAATTTCAAGTGTATATCATAAGGATTCAATATTTGTATATATCCTCAGAAGTGGAATTGCTGGATTATATGGTAGTTCTATTTTTATTTTTTTGAGGAACCTCCATATTATTTGTATAGTGAATGAACCAATTTACATTCCTACCAACAGTGTACATAGGTTCCCTTTTCTCCTCACCTTTTACATCCTCGCCAACACCTAGCTCATCTTCTTGATGATAGACATTCTAACAAGTGTGAGGTGATAGCTCATCATGGTTTTGATTTGCATTTTCCTGGTGATTAGTGATGTTGTACATCTTTTTATGTACCTGTTGGCCATCTGTATGTCTTCTTTGGAAAAATGTCTATTCAGATCCTCTGCCCACTTTTTAATTGATTTTTTTTTTTGCTATTGCATTGTATGAGTTCTTTATATGTTGATAATTCAGATATTAACCTCTTATCAGATATATGATTTGCAAACATTTTCTCCCATTTGGTAGGTTGCCTTTTCATTTTGTTGATGATATTCTTTTCTGTGCAGAAGTGTTTTAGTTTGTTGTACTCCCATCTGTTTATTTTTGCTTTTGTTACCTTTGCTTTTGGTGTCAAATCTGAAAAAATCATCTCCAAGACTGATATTAAGGGGCTTACTGCCTATATTTTCTTCATGGAGTTTGATGGTTTTAGGTTTTACATTCAGGTCTTTAATCCATTTTGAGTTAATTTTTGTGTATGATGTAAGATAATGGTCCAGTTTCATTCTTTTGCATGTTGCTGTACAGTTTGCTCAACACTATCAATTAAAGAGGACATCCTTTACCCATTATATATTCTTGGCTCCTTTGTTGTAAATTAATTGACCATATATGTGTGGTTTTATTTCTGGGCTCTCTATTCTTTCTGTTCAGTTGATCTACATGTCTGTTTTTATGCCAATGCAGTACTGTTTTGATTACTATAGATTTGTAATGTATTTTGAAATCAGGGAGTGTAATACTTCCAGCTTTGTTCTTTGTCAATAGTGCTTTTCTATTTTGGGTCTTTTGTGGTTCCACAGAGGTTTTAGAATTGTTTGTTCTAGTTCTGTGAAAAAAGCCGTTGGAATTTTGATAGGGATTGCATTAAATCTATAGATTGCTATGGGTAGTATGGGCATTTTCATAATACTGATTCTTCCAATCCATGAGCGTGACATATCTTTCCATTTATTTGTGTTTTCTTCAATTTCTTTCATCAATGTCTTATAATTTTCAGTGTACAGGTTTTTCACTTCCTTTGTTAAACTTATTCCTAAGTATTTTATTTTTTGATGCAATTGTAAATGAGATTGTTTTCTTAGTTTCTCTTTCTGATAGTTCATTATTAGTGTATAGAAACAACAGATTTTTGTTTATTGTTTCTGTATTCTGCAATTTTACTGAATTTGTTTATTAGTTCTACCAGTTTTTTTTTCTTTGGTGGAGCCTTTAGGGTTTTTAAAAATATACAATATCATATCATATGCAAATCTTCACAGTTTTACTTCTTCCTTTCTGATATGGATGGCTTTTATCTCTTTTTCTTGACTATTTGCTCTGGCTACAACGTCCAGTACCATGTTGAATAAAAGTGGCAAGAGTGGGTATTCTTGTCTTGTTCTTGATCTTACAGGAAAAACTTTCAGCTTTTCATCATTAAGTATGGTGTTAGTTGTGGGCTTGTCACATATGGTCTTCATTATGTTGAGGTACATTACCTCTATACACACTTTGTTGAGAGTTTATATCTTAGACGAATGTTGAATTTTGTCAAGTGATTTTTTCTACATCTATCGAGATGATCATATGATTTTTATCCTTCATTTTGTTAATGTGGTATAACATATTGATTGATTTGTGAATGTTGAACCATTCTTGGGTCTCTAGAATAAATCCGACTCGATCACAGCTTATGATTCTTTAAATGTATTGTTGAGTTTGGTTGGCTAATATTTTATTTGGAATTTTTACATCTATGTTCATTAGTGATATTGGCCTGTAATTTTCCTTTCTCATGGTGTCCCTGTCAGGTTTTGCTATCAGGGCAATGTTGGTCTCATAAACTGAGTTTGGAGGTGTTCCCTCTCTTCTATATTTTGGAAGAGTTGAGAAGAATTGGTATTGATTTTTCTTTGAATTTTTGATAGAATTTGCTGGTGAAGGCATATGGTCTTGGACTTTTTTTTGTTGGGAGGTTTTTGATTACTGACTCAATCTCCTTACTAATTGGTCTGCTCAGCTTTTTTATTTCTACATGATTCAGAATTGGTAGATTGTATGTTTCTAGGAATGTATCTTTTTTTTTTTCTGGATTGTCCAGTTTGTTGGTGTATAACTTTTCATACTGTTCTCTTATGATCATTTGTATTTCTGTGGTATCATTTGTAATGTCTCCTCTTTCTTTTTCTGATTTTATTTACAGTATTTGACTCTACTCTCTTTATTTCTTGGTGAGTCTAGCTAAAGTTTTGTCTATTTTGTTTATCTGAAAAAGCCCAGCTCTTAGTTTCATTAATCTTTTCTATTGTCTTTTTAGTCTCTAATTTATTTCTGCTCTGATTTTTATTATTTACTGCCTTCTACTAACTTTGGGCTTAATTTGTTCTTCTATTTTTAGTTTCTTGAGGAGTAAAGTTATATTGTTTAGTTGAGATCTTTCTTGCTTCTTGATGTAGACATTTATTTCTATGAATGTTTCTTTTAGAATTGCTTTTGCTGTATCTCATATGTGTTGGTGTGTTGTGTTTCCATTTTGATTTATCTCAAGGTATTTTTTGATTTCACCTTTAAAAAAATTTTTATTGGAGTATAGTTGATTTACAAAGTTGTGTTAGTTTCTGATATACAGCAACATTAATCAGTTATACATATATCCAATCTCTTTTTGTTTTTTTAGATTCTTTTCCCATATAAGGCATTACAGAGTATTGAGTAGAGTTCCCTGTGCTATACAGCAGGTTCTTATTAGTTATCTATTTTTATATATAGTAGTGTGCATATGTCAGTCCCAATCTCCCAATTAATCTCTCACCCCTCCTTATCCCCTGGTAACCATAAGTTTGTTTTCTACATCCATGACTCTACTTCTGTTTTGTAAATAAGTTCATTTGTACCTTTTTTTTTTTTTTAAAAGACTCCACATAAAATGATATCATATGATATTTGCCTTTTTGTGTCTGACTTACTTCAGTCAGTATGACAATCTCTAGGTCCATCCACGCGGGTGAGAGGCCCACGTACTGCAAAACAAACAAACAAAAAACCATCATAATATTGTGGCTCCAAGGAACATAGATTTTGGGGGTTTTTTTCGTTTTTTTTGCAGTACACGGGCCTCTCACTGTTGTGGCCTCTCCCGTTGCGGAGCACAGGCTCCGGACGCGCAGGCTCAGCAGCCACGGCTCACGGTCCCAGCCGCTCTGCGGCATGTGGGATCTTCCCGGACCGGGGCACGAACCCATGTCCCCTGGATCGACAGGCGGACTCTCAACCACTGCGCCACCAGGGAAGCCCGAACATAGTTTTGATAAGAAAAATAACCTAAGCTTCTGTTTCCCATTTCAATTACTGAAATCTCTAACAATGACAAAACTGTCACATAGGACAGCAAATGTATACAGTAATTCAATCAAACTTCTTGGAAAGAAAGCATTTAGCAATCTGGGATAATGCAGAACAACAGGAAATAAAACGTGATTCAACACTGGTTCCTTTTGTCATTTTACACAGACATCATGTTAATATTAGACCAGGGCACAAAACGTTTAGTGCATAAACCAGTTTCTTTCTTAAGATCTAGCATTTTTACCGTAGTCTTTTATCTTACTTTGGACCACTTGTACCGAGTACTCTATCCTACTATAGACCGTTTAACTTAATCAACAAAATCAAAAGTGATTTCCGACCAGATTTATGGGGGACATAAACATTTGTATTATCAAAGTGTTTGCATAATCAAAAGTACAATAGTAAAGATGAAAATACCTCTGTTTGTTTTAGAAATTAGTACTTCATAAGCTTGCTGTATCTTTTTTTTTTTTTTTTTGCGGTACGCGGGCCTCTCACCGTTGTGGCCTCTCCCGTTGCGGAGCACAGGCTCCGGACGCGCAGGCCCAGCGGCCATGGCTCACGGGCCCAGCCGCTCCGCAGCATATGGGATCCTCCAGGACCAGGGCACGAACCCGTGTCTCCTGCATCGGCAGGCGGACTCCCAATCACTGCGCCACCAGGGAAGCCCTTGCTGCATCTTTAATGTCTTCACTATTGGATGACAATGAAGAGTTGATAGAAAAAAAGAACTGTATACTTGAATTATGATAGCTCATCCATCACAGATCTAAAAATGAAGTTTCTACAGAAACAGGAACTATTTTAACAAGGGGAAAAAATTCCCTCATTCAAACCTCTTTGAAGTGGTAATGGCTGCAAACTTGCAGCACTTAGAGAACTATGCTATCAACAAGTTCTGTCTTATGAACTTAGATTAAGAAATCTAGAAAGCAGATGAAAGTGGATTATTTCTTCAAAATTTTAGTAAAACTACTGATAATCAAAGGTTTCAAAGCAAATATGGCACATAACAACTCAAGCATAAATCAAGATGGAGAGCCTGGAGAATTGTGAGTTCCTAATATTTCAAAAAATTCTATCATTGCAACATACAGGATTTCTCCCGTATTCTAATCTTAGAAGTTTCAAAGAAAAGGGAGTGGATAACATACACACACGTGAGTGCCCACACAAACACGCACGCACGCACACACATGGTGGTAAGTAGAGTATCTAGTTCCTTCTTCCCACCACCTAAGTCTCACTTTATTTATTAAAAAAATTATGCAGGACCCCCCTCGTTGTTTTCCCTTTATCTAATGATTTCTGTGACCTTAATTGCTGCCATCATTGTTACTTTTCTAGCATTTCAACATAACAAGTTTCAAAAGCAGCTTTGTAGTCAGGAACATGTACCTGAATACCTGTATAACTGCAGGGTGCCTAGGTAATAGCAACTGCCAAATTCAGGGATGGAACTTTTGAGTTCCACAGTAAGATGTAATTCATGTGAAGCTCAGAATCATGTTTCAGACCACTGAACTTACTCAAGTTAAAATACAAATAGCTGAAGACATGATGTAAAAGATTAAGTACTTGGTGCTGTCGACATATTTGCCAATTAAAGTCACAAAATATTCCTCAGAAATTAACTTTAAATAAAAAATTATTCCTTCCCTTCCTCCAGCTCCCCTAAACTCTACAAAATGTTTTCCCTGGGACTAGGCCTTGAAAAGGCCACTACATATTAGTTTGACATGCATTACTCTCTGCAATTTAAAAAGCTAATTTTGTGGTGGTTGTAATTACATTATAAAAATGTCCACGTGCATACATCTAAAAAAGGTTGAAAACCTACAGTGAATCTACAATATACTGTTCTACATTTGACCACTGGTTTGTGTTATGTAGGAGTCACATATTTGGTAAAGCGTTGTAACAGTTTAGGAAGGCACCTAAATCTTTAAATTCTGGACAAATTTTTATGTTTGAATCTACAAAATTGCATGAAGGCTAAACTCGAGAGACTTCCTATCATCCTAAAATTCCTCACTCTGAACAAATCATTTTTAGGACACTTTCTTATAAATATCACCCTTTGAAAGTACATACAATTCCATTTGTTCCACATTTTACATTCTTTTTTATGGCTGAGTAATATTCCATTGTAAATATGTACCACCTCTTCTTTATCTGTTTATCTGTTCATGGGCATTTAGGTTGCTTCCATGTCTTGGCTATTGTAAATAGTGCTGCAATGAACATTGGGGTGCATGTATCTTCTTTTTTTAACTTTTTATTTTATATTGGAGGATAGCTGATTAACAATGTTGTGATAGCTTCAGGTGCACAGCAAAGGGACTCAGTCATACATATGCATGAATCCATTCTCTCCCAAATTCCCCTCCAATCCAGGCTGCCACAAAACATTGAGCAGAGTTCCCTGTGATATAAGGTAGGACCTTGTTGATTATCCATTTTAAATATGGCAGTGTGTGCATGTTGATCCCAAACTCTCTACCTATCCCTTCACCCCCAACCCTTCCCCACTGGTAACCATAAGTTCGTTCTCTAAGTCTGTGAGTCTGTTTTTGTTTTGTAAATAAGTTCATTTGTATCATTTATTTTTAGTTTCTGCATATAAGGGATATCATATGATATTTCTCTTTCTCTTTCTGACTTACTTCACTCTGTATGACAGTCTCTAGATCCATCCACATCTCTACAAATGACCCAATTTCATTCCTTTTTATTGCTGAGTAATATTCCATTGTATATATGTACCACATCTTCTTTATCTATTCCTCTGCCGATAGACATTTAAGTTGCTTCTATGTCTTGGCTATCATAAACAGTGCTGCAATGAATATTGGGGTGCACGTATCCTTTCGGACCATGTTTTTCTCTTGATATATGCTCAGGGGTGGGATTTCAGGGTCATATGGTAGCTCCATTCTTAGTTTTTTAAGGGACCTCCATACTGTTCTCCATAGTGGCTATACCAATTTACATTCCCACAAACAGTGTAGGAGTGTTCCCTTCTCTCCACACCCTCTCCAGCATTTATTGTTTGTGGATTTTTTTGATGATCGCTATTTTGACTGGCGTGAAGTGTTAACTCATTGTAGTTTTGATTGTGTTTCTCTAATAATTAACAATGTTGAGCATCTTTTCAGGTGCCTCTTGGCCACCTGTATGTCTTCTTTGGAGAAATATCTATTTAGGTCTTTTGCCCATTTTTTTGACTGGGTTGTTTGATTTGATGATATTAAGCCTCATGAGCTTTTGGAGACTAATCCCTTGCCAGTCACATCGTTTGCAAATATTTTCTCCCAATCTGTGGGTTGTCTTTTCATTTTGTTTATGGTTTCCTTTGCTATGAAAAGCTTTTGAGTTTGATTAGGTCCCATTTGTTTATTTTTGCTTTTATTTCCATTATTCTGGGAAAATGATCTTGCTGTGATTTGTGTCAGAGAGGGTTCTGCCTATTTTCACTGGGGGGGTTTTTTTTTTTTTTTTTTTCTGGTTAACGTGCCTCTTCCTTTGTTTTCC
>NW_006771517.1:2437178-2442431 GCF_000442215.2 Lipotes vexillifer | reverse complement strand
CTGTGGAGCACAGGCTCCGGATGCACAGGCTCAGCGGCCATGGCTCACGGGCCTAGCCGCTCCGTGGCATGTGGGATCTTCCCGGACCGGGGCTCGAACCCGTGTCCCCTGCATCTGCAGGCGGACTCTTAACCACTGCGCCACCAGGGAAGCCCTTCACTAGGAGTTTTAAAGTGTCCAGCCTTACATTTAGGTCTTTAATCCATTTTGAGCTTATTTTTGTGTATGGTGTTAAAGAATGATCTAGTTTCATTTTTTTACTGTCCAGTTTTCCCAGCACCATTTGTTGAAGAGACTGTCTTTCTTCCATTGTATAGTCTTGCATCCATTGTTATGGATTAATTGACCACAGGTGCATGGGTTTATCTCTGGGCTTTCTATCCTGTTCCATTGATCTATATTTCTGTTTCTGTGCCAGTACCATACTGTTTTGATGACCATAGGTTTGTAGTATAGTCTGAATTCAGGGAGCCTGATTCCTCCAGCTCCATTTTTCTTTCTCAAGATTGCTTTGGCTATTCGGGGTCTTTTGCATCTCCATACAAATTTTAAGATTTTTTGTTCTAATTCTGTGAAAAATGCCATTGGTAATTTGGTAGGGATTGCACTGAATCTGTAGATT
The DNA here is from genome assembly GCF_000442215.2 of Lipotes vexillifer. Lineage (NCBI taxonomy): Eukaryota > Metazoa > Chordata > Mammalia > Artiodactyla > Lipotidae > Lipotes > Lipotes vexillifer. The sequence goes on along the minus strand of NW_006771517.1, from coordinate 2,441,809 downwards.
GCTTTGGGTAGTATAGTCATTTTGACAATATTGATTCTTCCAATCCATAAACATGGTATATCTCTCTATCAGTTTGTGTCATCTTTGATTTCTTTCATCAGCGTCTTATAGTTTTCTGCATACAGGTCTTTTTTCTCCTTAGGTAGGTTTATTCCTAGGTATTTTATTCTTTTTGTTACAATGGTAAATGGGAGTGTTTCCTTAATTTCTCTTTCAGATTTTTCATCATTAGTGTATAGGAATGCAAGAGATTTCTGTGCATTAATTTTGTATCCTGCAACTTTACCAAATTCATTGATTAGCTCTAGTAGTTTTCTGGTGGCATCTTTAGGATTCTCTATGTATAGTATCATGTCATCTGCAAACAGTGAGAGATTTACTTCTTTTCCAGTTTGTATTCCTTTTATTTCTTTTTCTTATCTGATTCCCGTGGCTAGGACTTCCAAAACTATGTTGAATAATAGTGGTGAGAGCGGACATCCTTGTCTTGTTCTTGATCTTAGAGGAAATGCTTTCAGTTTTTCACCATTGAGAATGATGTTTTGTGGGTTTGTTGTATAGGGCCTTTATTATGTTGAGGTAGGTTACCTCTATGCCCACTTTCTGGAGGATTTTTATCATAAATAGGTGTTGAATTTTGTCAAAAGCTTTTTCTGCTTCTATTGAGATGATCATATGGTTTTTATTTCAATTTGTTAATATGATGTATCACATTGATTGTTTTCTGTATATTGAAGAATCCTTGCATCCATGGGATAAATCCCACTTGGTCATGGTGTATGATCCTTTTAATGTGTTGTTGAATTCTGTCTGCTAGTATTTTGTTGAGGATTTTTGCATCTATATTCATCAGTGATATTCGTCTTTAATTTTCGTTTTTTTTTGCAGTACATGAGGCTCTCACTGTTGTGGCCTCTCCCGTCGCGGAGCACAGGCTCCGGACGCGCAGGCTCAGCGGCCATGGCTCATGGGCCTAGCCACTCTGCGGCAATTTTCGTTTTTTGTAGTATGTCTGGTTTTGCTATCAGGGTGATGGTGGCCTCATAGGATGAGTCTGGGAATGTTCCTTCCCTTGCAATTTTTGGAAGTATTTGAGAAGGATGGGTGTTAGCTCTTCTCTAAATATTTGATAGAATTCAACTGTGAAGCCATCTGGTGCTGGACTTTTTTTTGTTGGAAGATTTTAAATCACAGTTTCAATTTCATTACATGTGATTGGTCTGTTCATATTTTCTATTTCTTCCTGGCTCAGTCTTGGAAGGTTATACTTTTCTAAGAATTTGTCCATTTCTTCCAGGCTGTCCATTTTTTTTTGGCATAGAGTTGCTTGTTGTAGTCTGTTAGGATGGTTTGTATTTCTGTGGTGTCTGTTGTAACTTCTACTTTTTCATTTCTAATTTAGTGATTTGAGTCCTGTCCTTCTTTTTCTTGATGAATCTGCCTAAGGTTTTGTCAATTTTGTTTATCTTCTCAAAGAACCCACTTTTAGTTTTATTGATCTTTGCTATTGTTTTCCTTGTTTCTATTTCATGTATTTCTGCTGTGATCTTTATGATTTCTTTCCCTCTACTAACTTTGGGTTTTGTTTGTTCTTCTGTCTCTAATTCCTTTAGTTGTAAGTTTATATTGTTTATTTGAGATTTTTCTTGTTTCTTGAGGTAGGCTTGTATTGCTATAAACTTCCCTCTTAGAATTGCTTTTGCTGCATCCCATAGGTTTTGGATTGTCGTGTTTTTATTGTCATTTGTCTCTGGGTATTTTTTGATTTCCTCTTTGATTTCTTCAGTGGTCTCTTGGTTATTTAGTAACACATTTCCTCTTTGATTTCTTCAGTGGTCTCTTGGTTATTTAGTAATATATTGTTTAGCCTCCATGTGTTTGTGTTTTTATGTTTTTTCCACATAGTTGATTCCTAATCTCATAGCGTTGTGGTCAGAAAAGATGCTTGATATGATTTCAATTTTCTTAAATTTACTGAGGCTTGATTTGTTATCCAAGATGTGATCTATCCTGGAGAATGTTCTGTGTGCACTTGAGAAGAAAGTGTAATCTGCTGTTTTTGGATGTAATGTCCTATAAATATCAATTAAATTTATCTGGTCTATTGTGTTATTTAAAGCTTGTGTTTACTTAGTAATTTTCTGTTTGGATGATCTGTCCATTGGTGTAAGTGAGGTGTTAAAGTCCTCCCCTATTATTGTATTACTGTTGATTTCCTCTTTATAGTTGTTAGCAGTTGCCTTATGTATTGAGGTGCTCCTATGTTGGGAGCATATATATTTATATTTGTTATATCTTCTTGGATTGATCCCTTGATCATTATGTAGTGTCCCTCCTTGTCTCTTGTAACTTTCTTTATTTTAAAGTCTATTTTATCTGATATGAGTATTGCTACTCCAGCTTTCTTTTGATTTCCATTTGCATGGAATATCTTTTTCCATCCCCTCACTTTCAGTCTGTATGTGTCCCTAGGTCTGAAGTGGGTCTCTTGTAGACAGCATATATATTGGTCTTGTTTTTGTATCCATTCAGTGAGCCTGTTCTTTTGGTTGGAGCATTTAATCCATTCACATTTGAGGTAATTATCGATATGTATGTACCTATGACCATTTTCTTAATTGTTATGGGTTTGTTTTTGTAGGTCCTTTTCTTCTCTTGTGTTTCCCACTTACAGAAGTTCCTTTAGCATTTGTTGTAGAGCTGGTTTGGTGGTGCTGAATTCTCTAAATTTTTGCTTGTCTCTAAAGCTTTTGATTTGTTCATCGAATCTGAATGAGATCCTTGCCGGTTAGAGTAATCTTGGTTGTAGGTTCTTCCCTTTCATCACTTTAAATATGTCATGCCACTTCCTTCTGGCTTGTAGAGTTTCTGCTGAGAAATCAGCTGGTAACCTTATGGGAGTTCCCTTATATGTTATTTGTCGTTTTTCCCTTGCTGCTTTCAATAATTTTTCTTTGTCTCTAATTTTTGCCAATTTGATTATTATGTGTCTTGGCATGTTTCTCCTTGGGTTTATACTGTATGGGACTCTCTGTGCTTCCTCGACTTGGGTGGCTATTTCCCTTCCCATGTTAGGGAAGTTAGGGAAATTTGAAGACTCTCTTCAAATATTTTCTCGTGTCCTTTCTCTCTTCTCATTCTGGGACCCCTATAATGCGAATGTTGTTTCATTTAATGTTGTCCCAGAGGTCTCTTAAGCTGTCTTCATTTCTTTTCAATATTTTTTCTTTATTCTGTTCCGCAGCAGTGAATTCCATCGTTCTGTCCTCTAGGTCACTTATTCTTTCTTCTGCCTCAGTTATTCTGCTATTGATTCCTTCTAGTGTATTTTTCATTTCAGTTATTGTATTGTTCATCTCTGTGTGTTCTTTAATTCTTCTAGGTGTTTGTTAAACATTTCTTTCACCTTCTTGATCTTTGCCTCCATTCTTTTTCCAAGCTCCTGTATCATCTTCACTATAATTATTCTGAATTCTTTTTCTGGAAAGTTGCCTATCTCCGCTTCATTTAGTTGTTTTTCTGGGTTTTTATCTTGTTCCTTCATCTTGTACATAGCCTTCTGCTTTTTCATTTTCTCTATCTTTCTGCGAATGTGGTTTTTGTTCCACAGGGTGCAGGACTGTACTTCTTGCTTCTGCTGTCTGCCCTCTGGTGGATGAGGCTATCTAAGAGGCTTGAGCAATTTTCTTAATGGGAGGGACTGGTGGTGGGTAGAGCTGGCTGTTGTGCTGGTGGGCAGAGCTCAGTAAAGCATTAATCCACTTGTCTGCTGATGGGTGTTGTTGGGTTCCCTCCCTGTTGGTTGTTGAGCCTGAGGCGACCCAACACTGGAGCCTACCTGGGCTGTTTTTGGGGCTAATGGTGGACTCTGGGAGGGCTCACGCCAAGGAGTACATCCCAGATTTCTGCTGCCACTGTCCTTGTCCTTACAGTGAGACACAGCCACCCCCCACCTCTACAGGAGAGCCTCCAACACTAGCAGGTAGGTCTGGTTCAGTCCCCTATGGGGTCACTGCTCCTTCCCCTGGGTCCTGATGTACACACTCTTTTGTGTGCCCTCCAAGAGTGGAGTCTCTATTTCCCCCAGTCCTGTCAAAGTCCTGCCATCAAATCCTGCTAGGCTTCCAGGTTTGGAAGCCTGACGTGGGCCTCAGAACCTTCAGTCCAGTGGGTGGACTTCTGTGGTATAAGTATTCTCCAGTTTGTGAGTCCCCCATCCAGCAGTTATGGGATTTGGTTTTATTGTGATTGCACCCATCCTACCATCTCATTGTGGCCTCTACTTTGTCTTTGGATGTGGAGTATCTTTTTTGGTGAATTCCAGTGTCTTCCTGTTGATGATTGTTCAGCAGTTCGTTGTGATTCTGGTGCTCTTGTAAGAAGAGGTGAGTGCACATCCTTCTGTTCTGCCATCTTGAACCAATGTCTCACACCCATTATTTCTTAAAAATATTTTTCTTCCTCATATTTTCTTTCTCCTACTTCTGGCATTTCAATTGCATAAATGCCTCATAATGTGGTATCATCTAACAGGTCTATGCGCATGTTCATGTTTAAAAATATTTTTCTTCCTGTTTTTTCACCTTGGATAATTTCTATTGATCTATCATCTTCAAGTTCACTTCTCTTTC